>NW_024003726.1:453815-571067 GCF_014805625.2 Glossina fuscipes
TCGGACAATCCGAAGCATGTTAAATAAAGTCCTGAAGTTCATATAAACATAATGGATTTCTTTTTCCCCAAACTAATATATTATTTATTAACTGAATATGAAAATATAAGTAAAAAGCCTATTAAATACTTAATGGCATCGAAGAGAAGCTTTTTGCGTTGGCTAAATTGTGGTAATACTTATCACTAGCTAGCATACATCACTTTATTGTAAGACAGAACGAAGATATACTCACTTAATATGTATGGATATCATATAAGAGCTATATATATTTTGCACACCATAGGGGATGTTTGTTTTCCCTCAAGATAGATATTAACATGTAATATTGTTTGACGCACAGATCACCACGGAAAATTACACAGTTCCATTAATTCATTATTTCGGCTTGTTTACGGCACAAGCGAAATTACAGATCACTTTTCCTGGTATTTAAGATATCGACTAAGTTTTCTTCGTATAGAAACTTTACTTCCATTCTAAAACTTATAGTATTCAGTTCTATTTTTAATGATATGCAACAATATGATTACGTTTTTAACCCAACATGACATCAGGGGACCTATGTAAGCTCGTTATCGTCGTCGTGGTATCGCAAAAAATTCAAACTCGAAAGGTCTATATCTAATAGTACGAATGTTATAGCTAATCTTTTATCTTCAACACATTTCCAGCGATAACTTGGCAATCTTTTTCCAGACAGCAACATAATAAGTAAAATATGATATGAATAAATTTACTTAAACGCAAATATACAATATAAATCGAAAAGAAAAATTACAAATAAAAAAATCACTGAAAAAATGGAAAGTTAGTCAAAATATAACACATCAAAAAGCGAAAATGGAAAGGAAAACAAATTATAACCATAAAAATAATCAATCAGGAGAGTATTTCGTAAATCACGCTTAATTGCATAAACTGTGGGTAAATGCAGTTTATTTCTCTTCACCTAAGAAGTTTGCGTTTGCTCTGACATTATAATAATTTTATACGATTTATAAAATATGTTTCTACTAGGAAAGAAGAGAGAATAGTATTAGTTTTGCCGAATCCGTAGAGACGCATAAATTTGGGCTAATATATATAATAAATTCGTAAAGCTTATCATCAATTTTGCAATTTACTAAGAAGTATTATTGGCAAATTGATTTTAATACACTTAGATGAAGTATTTTTAAAGGCAATTCTTTAGAGATGATAGTTATTGCATACGTACCTGTGCAAGACTTAGATATTTATGTTTATTTGCATAGAAAGATAAATTATTCCTTCTTCTGTGCTCTACACGGTACATGCTTACATGTCGCAAAAGTGGTAGTACTGATTTTTCATTTTAGTTTACTGCTTATTAAATTTTTCGTAAATCCTTGTTTAGTGAAATTGTAACTCTAGTACCAATTGCCCAAAAGATGAGATTTTCATAACTCGGTACTCTTAAGTCATTTAATTTTTTTTACATTTTTACATTTATTGATATTGATTAATATTACGATATTACTATCAATTAATGTCGATGAACGGTGGGGCGTTAACATTCGTTTCAGAAATTGTGTTATTTGGACTAAGAAAATGACGATATTTATGAACATCACCATACAAAATCAAATTTATTTTTTTCGTTGCATACGCAAGGCTCGCACCCTGCATGCGCAGCAAACATGCACATAAGACAGTGCACACATGCTAGTTTTTTTTTTCACGGTTACAATTGAAGTTTCAATTTTGCCAATTTATATATAAATTTCCTGTTACGCCTTTAACCTTTCACTCATAACCCATACTCTCTGACGCCTTCACACCAATGCTTACTTACTTACTTATATAGTTGCTGCCTTTTCTTACAACTATAAAATTTAACTCTTTAATCGAATTTGAACGCTTTATCAAAGAAATGTCAATTACAAAAATTAACAGAAAAACTGCGTCGCCTATATGTTATTAAATGAATAAAAATAAACGCATTATCAAATTAGAAATGGAGCAATAAATAGTACTTCGGCTATTTCAAGCCCATTTTCAATGTCGCGATTTTTCATTTTAAATCGTTATATCATGTAAACTATAATTAATTATAGCGAACATTTTAAAGTCTAGATTGGGTTAATAATGGAGATTAACACTTCATTTCAATTATTATTTTTTTTTTTGTAAACTGAGAAATCTTCTTTTTAATGTGAATTAACTATTTCTTGCTGAGCTTGAGCTTTTTCGTAACCAGCGTTTATGCAACCAGCATAATGTTAAACAATAGAGCCAAACGTGCAATGGCGAACCAGTTCTTTCTTAAAGTTATTCATTTTCTTTTCGGTGGCTTAGAAAAATGGTCAAAATATATTGCACACAAATGTATTTGTCAGTCGAATATTTTTGATCCAATACTAAAAATTCTTCACTGCTCACATGTGTGCTATCCTCAATCCCATTTGCTTCACAAGTTGTTTAGGGATCGCTTAAATAAAATAGTTATCAAAACTTTTCTTACAAAAATATAGTTTTTTTGTTGCTTTTATGCTGGTGAAGAAAAGTATTTTTACTTGTGCTACTCAAATCTGCATGGGCATATGTAATGTACTTGTAACATGTCAGTTTATATGTATGCATTTGTGTCGCAATATCTTAGGCATCGCCACAAAACCGTTTATTTCCAATCAATCAAAACTAAATAAATTGTTTTTGCATATAGTGGTAAATAGACGAAAAAGACCCATTTGAACACTAAAAAGAAACAATTTCAATGACCCCGAACATAACAAATGAATATAAATGCACTTAATATGTAAAAGCAGCTTACTTTCAACACAGAATTGTTACAAAAAATTACAAAATAAGAGAAGCGCTAGTTTGGTCGAAGAACTGTGTATGTAAAAAGCAGAAACTCAAGTGCAATAACAAGAAAGAAATGTCTGGAAACAGAATGCATCTAAACGGCTATGAGAGAAAGATGAAAGGAGTTAAAGTTTAAGTTAAAGATATATGAATTGAAGTAATAAAAAAGCTTTTAATATTGTTTATAGTAATGGTTTAAAGAAGAGTGGCAAGGGATTGCAGTCTCATCAAAGGACGATAACGTATAAACATTGATGCATGTGATCCAAGTACAAATTCACCGTTGAAAGTTAGGCAAGACAATGTAACCCATATATCCCATGTATCAAGGTAATGTACGCAGAATGACCCATCTAATTAGCAGTAATTTCTAGCTTTTAATAAAGCCATTCCAATACATTAGGAATTAGCAGTTTTACTTTCGTGTCTTTTTGTTAAGCGTTAAGATGTTTTATCTTAAGTATTTTGCCGCTTTTACTTTGTGACTGCGAGGGAACACACCTTTCAATTTTTGAGCATTCTTTTTTTTTTTTTTATTGTAATTTCGTGGAAAAGACTCAGGTCAATACAATATCTTCCAATTTACGGCTCTCCGGTCGTACAAAATTTTTGTGAATGGATATGTAATGGATATGTATGAAGGATAATTTTTTTATTCGCTTGTCATTCCACAAATAGACGTGATAGGTATAATTAAGGATAAGAAAATATAATTAAGGAAAAGGTAAACAACGGTATAAGAAAAAAGAGAGATATGGGACATATGTAAATTTTTATAATATTCACTTTCATACTAGAATGTAAAACGATCCGTTGGTCTTCTGCATGTTTGTTCCGCATTGACGAATTAGGCACAGGCTAAACTACTTTCTTCTTTTCCAATCCAAAGTTAAACGATACAGATTTCTCTGGTTCTTAAGCCTTTCACAACACAGCGAACTGACAATCACTGTTTCTAGGGACTATATAGGTTTTATAACAATATACACCGGCAGAGGTAATCAGCGCTGGCAGTGCTATGGAGGTGAAGACCGGCGGTACATTTGCAATACAGAGATCTTCCTACTGTACTGTTACAGATAGAAAGACGACGTTACTTACCTTATATGTAGCACCAATGGCGAATTGTGTATGATATTATTCGATGGCAACTGCAACCATGAATGTTTCCGCTGTCGTTCCCGTCGACCAAAGTAAATAAAAACAAGTAAAAGCATATTTTTGTTCAAGGTCGACCATTAAATGCCCTACTCTGCATTGTCTAACACAATTCCCTGTACCACAAGTGGCATAGGGTTTAACAGCACACTTAAACACAAACACGGACCCAACCTGTATTCCTAATATCTCGTTATAGAATCGAAAGTTGGAATTCATCTGATTTTTAATAATTGCAATGGAGTAAGCCTTGATAAATAATTTTTTTGTTTTTATTGTTTGGCAAAGATAATTAAGGATTGTGAATTTATATGCGATAGCGCACTTACAAATACGCGATTTAAGGGTTTCTTGAGTAAATTCAACGTTGTGGGAACTGTGCTCTCCAGCATAAAATTTTATATTGAATTTTAAGTCCAAAAGAAATTCCCAAAACTGTCGCTCATTTTTATTTTTCGCAATATGCTTGAGAGATAAACGTCAGCCAAAAGAGAAACAAATATAATAAATTGATTATTCTAATTTCAAATACGCCACAGTTTGCGACTTACTATAAATATCTAAATACTAAAAATATCTAAAAAATTTTAGTAAACTACACGAATGGTTTTGCGCAACCAGCGCTTTGCTAATTCTTTTCCATTCTGGGTCTTCACCTGGCCAAACCAATAATCAGTATTATACACCAACCTTTCTTTATCATCATATATATTAATATATATAATAATAATATAGATTTAATAATAATAATAATACATTTTTGCTTAGCGATCCTATGACCTATGTGCCCGAGAAAAATTTTTTTAAAATTTTTTAAAAAGCTTTCCAATAAAATCTATATTATTTTTAATTAAAATGGAGAAGAAAATTGATAGAACGATAAAATTTTATCAAGATGAATAATCACAAAAAAAATCTCTTGAATGAAGGAAGAAAAATTAATATTAGTAATCCAAAAATTGGGAAATCTTATAAAACTCAGTATAAAAATTTATTTTGGAAAGCATAAGAGTGCGCACGAGAATTTAATTGCAGGATGAGTCAATTATCATTTTGCAAACTTCTCCTACGATGATGAAAATGAAGAATCGATAACCACAGGAAGAATGGTTTCCCATTATTTAAATCTGTCCCGCTCTGTTAACGAAAATGAAGAATTTACGAATTTAAGAAATAATATTATTAAATATTAGTATTCTTGGAGACTCATCTATGGAAAAGATAGAAGAAATAAAAAAGGATCTTGACGAAACGATTAATAATTTCAAAACTAGAGCAAATAAAATTGACAATAAAGAAAAAAGAGCATCTAAGAAAAGCAAGAACAGCACAAATGTAAGGAAAACCGAGCTACAGCAAAATTAAGACCAGAAAAGTTCAAGCAAACTATTTAAAGATATGAAGTCATTAAGGAATAGCTAAAGAAAAAATTTGCACAAACCCTAACACTATAAAAGATTTAACAATTTCATTTTACTAAAAATAGAGCTTACCTTTAGTGATGTGATAATTGCAAAGATTCGTCTAGCTTTAAACGGTGAATTGAATGACGGTGGTAAACTTAAATTAATGAAAATAGCGATTATCATCAAGTAAAATTATGATATTAAACTAAAATCAATATTTACTAACAAGGGTCGTATTTCGTAAATACGTGAAAATGCAAGAATATTAACCAAAGCAACAACAAATTTTTGTCTTTAATATCGGAGCTGAACGAACTGCCTTTCGTCGAAAGCATGATAACAGCCCCCAAAACGACAGCAGAATGCGTCAATGCTAATCTGAATACATTCAAACAAGGCCTGAATGAAACATATAACACAACAATAAATACGGCCAGAAACATTGAATGATTATGTAGGTCAGGAATGGTTACAACACCACACGACAAATGACAATGTTATACAGATAAACCGAAACAACCTCAACAATTTTGTAAGCGATAGTACAAGTTATAATCAAACTTTCAATTACAAAAGTAAAAGCAATGGGAGATGTAACCTAAATTTGCAATCCCAAAAGAAGCGCAATAGGCAAAACTGTAATCATGATAGAGACAGAAGCTGTAACCAAAAGACAAATAAACAAATCGGAATAATTATTACAAGAAATAAACATTTCAAAAAGAACGGTAGCGATTATAATGACAGTAAAAATTATGCGACAAGAATTATAGATATAATCGACCTTATGGTATAAAGCTTTTACTTACGGAAATCCTTAGCACATAGCAGAAAGTTATAACGAAGTCCTGAATGTGCAAGTGCACAACCTGCAACAAGAGATGAATGTCAATACATTTTCTGAAAGTAATCGTGCAGATATGATGTATGTAAACGTTGTAAATAATGATATAAATGTCTTAGCTCTCGTCGATTACGACGGTAGCGTAAATTTTGTGGGTTCTAGCGTTTATTCGAGCGTAAAAGAAAATCAAAAGTAAAGACTTAAATTCGGAACTAATTTTCATCATTGGATATATAGAAGCATCAATCTTTATAGATAATATCGCATTAAATGTAAAACTATTCATTATTTCTGGGAAAGATATAAAAAATCCAAGCAAAGTAGCAAACGATTTTTTGAAGGATGTGGAGATGATAATAAAAGAGGAATGACATAAAGCAATGTATGCCATTAGAAGACTCTGATAAGGCATATTTATGGATATATTATTGCATCTGGGTGCAGAGCGTAAAGAGAAGTTGAAATAGTCAAAACAAAGAAGCTTTAAAGTTGTCTCGAAAACCCGACAATGGCAACGAATCAAAACTAGCAGTTTAGCCACCATGGAGAACCTCTTTCACAGATCAATAAACAACAGAAAAAGAAACGTTACACAAAGCATAATATTTTTTAATTATAATTAGTGCTTGAAAATGTTTTCTCGTACAACATCACTTTCAAAAAAGACATGAGCAAGATTTTTCTTCTGTTTATTAAACTCTACATCAGAACAAACACTACGATCCTTGCAACCAAAATCATTTCTATGCAGATTGCGATAACAATAGTGATAACTTGAAGTTTGAGAACAGACAAACATAAAGAGATAAATGCCAGCATAAGAAGGATATGCTAAAATAAATATATGCATATGGGCATTAAAAAAAGAAATTAAAAAATGGGATCAAGAAAATGTGAAATTATGACATACACGAATATATAGATTTGTGTATGCACACAAAAGGAATAGCATAAAGAAAATGGGAAAAGAAAATATGAGAATAAAAAAAATGTAAAGATTTGAATCGGTGTATGGGAGAAAAATATATTAAAACATGAAGAAACTAAAAAAAATAGGACACTATATTATTATGTTATTAATAATCTTATTAGTAGTATTAATAAAATAATTAGTAAGCATTTACATATTTAAGAATATTGCATAATTGGTTAATCCTATGTCATTACAAATACAGAGAAATAAACGAATTCATACAGCGTGTATGGTGAATACAGCAAAGGAAAATCAACAAATAAAACTTTCGATTCAAGTTAAATACACAAAATCCTTTGTAAAATAAGACGTGAATAAGAATTACAAAAAGGTGATATAAGAGGGTATTGCTAGATAGGTGCTAATTTAATATTAATTTTTTTTTTTTAATTTGAATGTTTGTTTATAATGGCTCCATATTTGCTATTTTGTGCAACTGTTTAGTAGAATAGTGTCTAGGCAAGTTTAACATCATTTTTCGTAGTTTATTTTGACATAATCAGACATTTTTAATGGTGCACAAATAACCCACACTGGACAAGAATATAATACAATTGATTGAAAAACTATTCTACGTACGATTTTATTTATGAATTACAATATTCAAGTTAAAATTCCATTTTTATGGCGATGTTGTGTTTGTTTTCAATGCGCTGAATTTTCGCATGATTGCGGGAGATTAACTTTTTATCTAGTAATAATTTCATTACCCTGAATTGTCAAACCGGATGAAGAGAGGACACAAGTGTCTTTTTTTTGTGCGGTCCGTTCATCCGTCTAACTGCCTGTCTGAACAACTGTGTAATACCTGCGGTAAAGGTTCTCCGCTCGCAAAAATGAATACAGCGCCTACAAACCTGCAACAGCATTTAAAAATGACCAAACTTTTCAAAGCTTACACCGCCCATCCACCTATGTATCAAAAATTGTGAACACCTGTGCTTTACGTGTTTTTACTTGTGACTCAGCAAGTGTACCACAAACACCATATACATTTCCACTTTTATTTTGAAAGTAGAAAACATCAGCCACGTCTACCCAATATCATAGGGTTTTAAAATTTAGTTCTTTTCACCTTTTTTTACAATTTTCTTACTTGCTTGAGATTGCATTGTCGATGCCGTGTAAGTTTGGCGAATGTGTTTGCATTTCGGAAATTAAACATTCTCTTCTGATAAGGGATGCATAATTGAGAGTATTTAGGTAGTCAACGATTCCAATGTCTTTTTGACGTTATATAAATTCAGTGCGCAGATGGCACAATAAAGAAAATTTCTTTTTGGGTGTTGAGATTTGTACACAACGTTTGTTATATTCGTAGTAAACAAATTAATAAAAATATCCGCCAGAGTGGTCGACTAGGCAAGAGTCTCGACTAGCAACTTAGTGATCGTGGGTTAAAATCTCAAGTGAGGTAAAGTTTTTAATAAAGCCGAAAGCCTTCGATGCTAGTGCTTTAAGACTTTAGGCTTAGAATTTATTATCTGGCTAAATTAATAATAATAATAATAAATTAATAAAAGTGACCATATCTTCAGCTGTGTATGTATAACATAGCTTTGTTGGGAAATAGAGTAATCATTAAGAAAACATTGATACCATATTTCCGATTGGCTTTATTGTAGCTCATTAAAAAAAGTTGTTTTATGAAATGCTTGCACATTCACAAACAAGTTAACTGGTAGATGATCGGATTGAAATTCGTTTAAAAATTATAAATCGGAAATAAGCATCGATATTTTAGTAGAGAGTAAATGCAAAAAATGCAAAATATTATCCTCATTATAAAGCTCCCTTTTGTTTCCTTCATCTTTTAAATTTCCTCTGAATAAGATCCGCTGGGAAAACACCCATTAATGAAACGTGCAGAACTGCAATTATATCAGCTTTAATTCATAAAATTTAATAGAAAGTTAATCTATTCGTTCTTATGCATATTTTGGATGATATCGTTTGTTGATCAAATTTCAGAAAGCAAGCGTATATCGAAACAATCTTTAATTAAATAAACCAAATGGATAGATTGCGACCACTGGGAAAATTCCAAAAAATTACTTAAGGCGTTGCTATATCCATTATTTAACAAAGTGTAAGGGACAAAGTGTATAAACCGGCAAGAAAAAGTGTTGCTAAAACATTGACCAATTGCCGAAGAACTGGTATTTCCCATTATTGGTAAGAAAAGAAGAAAACCGAATATGGGTGATGTTGTTCAGAAACGAAAGAAAAATGGGCAACACATGTATAGATTAATAATGAGACAGTCAAGAAAATTGGCATGTATGGCAATGATATGTAGCAAAGCAATTGTTTATATCTTGTAAATACATTGACATTGTGCTGAAATGTCAAATAGTAAAAAGCAACACAGGCAGACGCAAATCTTGAGGTCACAACACCATTCAACTAACACGATAGAAGATTTTTTTCAAAGAAAAATCTACAGAGAGAAAGAATATATATTTTTTAACAACTGTGTATTTTGTATGGAAAAGTGCTTTAAAAAAAGTCAAGTCGAATTCAACTCGGCGTATTTGCATTGCACAGAATTAAACACCAACTATTCTACTTTAAGTCTTAGCAAATTTTTTAATAACTTCACTTCCCCTTAAACTTTTTATACGACTTACATAAATAAAATTATTAACCATTGAGACGATTAAAGAACTAGTCCCAACAAAGAAGACTGCACATGAAAAGACGTTTTGCTTCACAACAAGTTTAATTAGTCTTGTTTAAACTTATCATATATATTTTTAATTAGTAGTTAAAAATAGCGTATTAATGAAGCTCCGATTGGTGCATCACCACGATCGCCGTCGATTAAAAGCTTACAAAGCCTAGCAAATATTAATACGTATTACTCACACTCAATCGGATTGCATAAAGGCTTGACGCCGAAATGGGCGCAATAGCCACGCAAGCAGTAATTCGACACTTACAATTTAATATTAATCTTGATACGCGCTTAGCGTAAAGGCCATACATTATTATCCTCTACTTATTATTATTATTATTTATTCAAACAAAGTGGTATAAAATAATTCAGAATAGACGAGATAGAGTACAATTCCATCAAATCAATTCAGAAAGCCCTTACACCCTAGTTATTCTAAGTGTGCCATATATATATATATATATATATATATATTAGTTTGGGGAAACAGAAATCCATTATTTTTTCGGTAGATGGCTGCACTGATAGATTTCTCGTAAAGTATCGATCAAACAATTTCATATTTATGCTCGTTGGAAAGGTGACATTTCGCAGTAAAAAAAATTCTTTTGCTGTTTTTTGTTTGGTGCGTTCAGTTGTGAGTTACAGCGTGTTAAAAATGGAAGTGAACAAAGAGAAAATTCGGTACATTTTACAGTTTTTCTTTGACAAAGGCGAAAATGCAAGCCAGGCGGCTAAAATTGTGAATGGTGTTTATGGTTCCGATACTGTAACAGCCAATTAAGTGCAATTTTGGTTTCGTAGATTCCGTTCAGGAATTTTTGATGTTAAAGATGCACCGCGCACAGGTAGGCCGGTCGTCGAAAATGTCGATAAAATCGGAGAAATGATCGAAGTTGACCGGCATGTTAGCAGTCGTAACATCGCCCAGGAGCTAAAAATCGACCATAAAACAGTTTTAAACCATTTACACAAAGCTGGATTCAAAAAGAAGCTCGATGTTTGGGTGCCACACCAATTAACAGAAAAAAACATGATGGATCGAATTTCCATCTGCGAAGCCTTGGCTAAACGGAATGAGATAGACCCATTTCTTAAACGGATGGTGACTGGAGATGAGAAATGGATCACATACGATAACCCTGTGCGAAAACGATCGTGGTCAAAGAGCGGTGAAGCACCTCAAACGGCCAGGAAGGTTTTGCTAAGCATTTGGTGGGACTGGAAGGGGATTATTTATTATGAGTTGCTTCCATGTGGCCAAACGCTAAATCCTAATCTCTACTGTCAACAACTGGACGGTTTGAAGATAGCGATTGACCAGAAACGGCCAGAATTGGCCAACAGGAGAGGTGTCGTGTTCCACCAGGACAACGCTAGGCCACACACATCTACAGTGACTCGCCAGAAACTTCGGGAGCTTATTTGGGAAGTTTTAATGCATCCGCCATACAGTCCGGACTTGGCACCAAGCGATTATCATCTTTTTCTTGCATTGCAATATTTCTTTAATGATAAAAAATTGGAATCTAGGGAGGATTGTGAAAATCGACTACTAGAGTTTTTTGCAAATAGAGACCAGGACTTCTATGAGAGAGGCATTTTGAAGTTATCTTTACAATGGCAACAAATCGTACAACAAAACGGTGCATATTTGACCCAAATCGGACAATCCGAAGCATGTTAAATAAAGTCCTGAAGTTCATATAAACATAATGGATTTCTTTTTCCCCAAACTTATATATATATATATATATAATAAATATAACTTAATAAGCCAGTAATTACGGGTTATTCCCACAATTCTTTCCAAGTTTTCAGAAATGATCGATTGAATCGCATTGGTAGGGGTGTATTAATTGCCATATCTGCGGTAGTCGTCTCCCATTCAATTGAATTTCCAACTAATCCCGACGTTGAATTTATCGCCATTCGAGTGAAATTTCCTAATAAACAGTTATATGTGACCTGCTCCTATATCCCCCCAAATTCGGATATCTCCATATATAAGAAACAGGCAGCACGAGTGCGAAGTGGCCAAGCAATCGAAGCCTACTGATATAGTCATTGTGTTAGGTGACTTCAATTTGCCTCAAGTTACCTGGTGTTACAGTGATAGTTCCGGCTGTTTGATTCCTACCTCAACATCTGGTAGAGCCGTTGTGTTCTTTAATGAATTATTTGATCATAAATTAGTGCAATACAATGGTAACCCTAATTGCAATGGTAGATTGCTTGATCTTTGCTTTGTCAATTTTCCTGAGATTTGTGTTAATTGTTGTCTTCCGTTTAGTTTATTTAAGGATCCATATCATCCAGCATTGGGTATTTCCATTCATTACAAGCATGATGGTTCGTTGAACTTCTCTAACGCTCCAAATTCAAGTTTTTCACATAAATTTTATGATTTCCATAAAATCAATGTTTCCATGCTAAAATCACATCACATCTTTCTCATATTGTGCTTGATTTCTCAGTGGGAAGTATTGATACTGTCGTCGTTCTACAATATATTAAATCAAGCTATTTCTGCATCCGTTCCGATCAAGCAGTTCCGTCCTCGAAGTAAGTGTCTCCCGTGGCTTAATAAAACAATTAAATATTACAAGAATAGGAAAAACAAGCTTTTTAAAAAATTTTCGAAAAGTCGTTCTTCTTTCGACTATTTCGCTTACCCAGTGGAAAGGCATAAATTTAATTCCCTCAACCGCCGATACTATTACAGATACCTTCAGTTTGTTAAACCTTCCTTGTTTGCTAATCATAAATATTTTTTTAAGGTCGCTAATTCCAAAAGAAAAATCTCCATAAATCCCTCGCATGTGTCTTTTAATGGCTCCGAGTTCTCGGATGATTTTGAAACCTCAAATCTCGTTGCGAAATACTTCCGACAGAACTTTTCAACTGCTAATTTTTATTTATCATTAAACTATCCATGTCCGATTTCTCATTTGATTTCAATTCCCAACTTTGTTACATCTGAAAATGACGTTTTTGAAGGATTGAGCTCTCTAAAATATAGTTGTGCGCCTGATGGAATTCCATCATGTGTACTTAAATCCTGCGCTGTCGAGTTATGTGGCGTTATCTTACAGATTTTTAACCACTCCTTGAATGTAGGTGTTTTGCCCTTTTTGTTGGAAGATTTGTTTCCTTATTCCTATCCACAAAAGTGGAAGTAGAGAACTACAGAGGCATTGCCAAGTTGAGTGTCTTGCCTAAGCTGTTTGAGGAAAATTGTGACTCAGCATTTGGAATTTGCGATTAATTCGTATATTTCTCCACACCAGCACGGCTTTCGGAAAAGAAGATCTACGGTCATCAATATGTCAGAGTTTACTTTTCATGCTTTTAAAACATTTTCCAGTGCATCTCGCACTGATGTAATATATACTGATTTATGCAAAGCATTGGATTTGGTTAACCATAGACTACTTATCTGTAAACTCCAAGCTTCTGGCTTTCCTTTCTTCTTAGTTGAATGGTTAAGCTCTTATCTGTATGGTAGATCATTCAGGTTTTTTTTCGGATGAATTCCCCGTGACATGTGGCGTACCTCAAGGTAACCACTTAGGACCCATTTTGTTTAATTTATACATTAATGATTTGTCCTCCATGATTAAATTCAGCGAGATCTTAATGTATGCTGATGATGTGAAACTGTTTTCTTCTTTTTCCGTAGAATCGCAATCACATCAGCTTCAAAGTAACTTGAATAATTTGGCTGCATGGTGCCCTTCGAATCTTTTGAAAGTAAATCTAAATAAATGTAAGAAGTTTTCTTTCTCAAGAAGTCAGTATTTTATTGATTCGCATAAGTTGGACGATGTCTGTTCGCTACAGATTTAGGCGTTCTATTCGACCATAGGTTACGTTTTAACTTGCATATTGAGCTCTCGTTAAGCAAAGCTAGGTCCGCGCTTGGTTTTACAAAGAGGTGGTCCAAAGAGCTTGATGATCCTTACATTACCAAAAGGCTGTACATGTGTTTGGTTAGACCTATTCTCGAGTATGCCTCTGTTGTGTGGTCTCCTTCATATAGGTGCTATGTAGATCCAATTGAATCTGTTCAAAAGAAATTGTTACTGCCCTTCGGAATTTGAGTTGGGATTCGATTGCCTCTCTTCTTCTGGGGGTTTGCCTCTCTCGCTTCTGGTGTCCTTACCTTCTGTCAATAAACCTAGTTTTGTTCTTGGCACTTCCTTCGTAATCAAAGTAATAAATGGTACAATTGACTCGCCTGCATTATTTGGTGAAATAAGCTTTAGTGTCCCTAACCGCTTCTCTTGGCACTTTATCTTGATTAAGCTTAGTCAATGTAAATACAATTGTAAGTTGTTTAACCCGCTCAGAGTTGTTTGCAGAAACCTAAATGATGTCTATCACTTATTTCCATTAACGGACTTTTTAAGGTCTATTAAGCAACTTGTCTTAATATGAGCGATTTACGTATGTCGTACCTAAACTAACATTTCATTCCCAATATCTCTTTCTTTTTTTAAAATTGTATGGTGTTGTTAACGTGTCGGTTGCCAAGCTAATGCATGTTTGCAATGATTTAGGGGTTTCCTTGCAGCCTGGTTCTGCTCTTGCTGCGGCTATGTTTTGTGCCAGCTGTGTACATGCTTTTTTTTTTTCTTGTTTACTCCCCCCCCCCTCCCCCCCAAATTTTTTTTTCTTACACATGAATTATTATTGTTAAGTTACTTCGTTTTTATTATTCTTCTTTTTTCATAACTTCCTATATATTGTGTAAACTTGTTTTAAATTGTTTTTAAAACAATTAGTATAAAATTTACTCTTAAGATGCACTTCAATTCGACTGTTAATTTGTTAGTTGAATTTCATGTACAAGAGGTAAAACAAAATAAATAAATAAATACCCTAAGATAGTGGGAAAGACAAGTGTATCGCGAAGAGTTCAAGTCTTGAACAAGACTGCTGCTGCTACGCACAAATTTGTCGAAAGTTTGAATAAACTTTCTGACGAATTAAATCTGTTAAAATTAAACAACAAAGTTGTTTCGCAATTTTCTTATGCTACAATAGTTGAAAACGAATCAAAATATTGGAGAAGCACAGGAATATTGGGAAAGTCTCGCTGGTAAACGTAAAAGCAGAGTGAAAACATTTCATCGTTTCGTAATAACAATACCATCCATGATAAATCTTGTCTGGGAAAGTTAAACCAGGATGGCTTTCAAAATGCCTTCGGAAAATTGCGATCTTAATTAGGAGATAACGGACGCGCCCCAGTGTACAAAATAATCATGGCAAGAGCACCATGAAGGTTCCTAGTTCGTAATTCGGCGGCGCAAGTTTGATCTTCGAAGGGAACGATGACATGTGTTTAGGCTGGGCTACGTATTGGTGAGAAGAAATAGCAGAGAGCCTGCAAGGGACGAATAACAAAAAAGTTGTGGGCCTATATTCATTAGAAGCGTATTGTTAATTTAATAGTCAGAATGTCAGTGACGATACTTGTTTAGCAGAAAACGACGGCGGTTGTGGGGATGAACCAGGCACATTGGAAATGTCTATAACAAAGCAATCGGAATAGCAAACACAGAGGAATCTTTCAGAATATACCATACACGCAGATATCTTAAAAAAGGACGCTACGACAAATGTTTGACTTTCAAGGAGATTTTCCGGTCTGTGTGTGCGAACCTTTTATGCAACATGAAAATTATAGTACAGAAACGCCATATCCCTAAAACCCTAAAGATGAAATCTTGGAAACATACCGATGTCAACATAGAATGTACACAACAGAATGTCATCAATATACACATAAATTAGATATTAGGGAAATGGAGAAAACAACCCACGAACGATTTTTACCATCACCTCTGAAATCAGTTGTTTATACTTTTTACGTACGTCTAAGTTTTTCTGCGAAAAAATAATTTTACTTTTTTAAATATTCTATTTTAAATTGGTCACTGCGTTCTAACAAACCGATGTGGTATGCAATTTAACTGATCATACAAATAAACTAAATGATCCATATATTTTTGGAACGTTAGACCTCTCACCTGCGTCGCCAATCGCAAGTGCTGTATTTATGGCCAGCTATTTCCATAAATGATTTACAAATAATGCTAGTTACTAAAATAAATAAAAAATTGATTTACATACAAGAGCAATAGCAAACTTTGAATTCCTCTAAAGGTCCACGGAGGTCACATTGCTTCTTCGCCCAAACGAAAAGAGGCTTGTCTGAGATTGGGCAGGAGCTAACGTTCTTGGTTGTGAAATGTTAAGAGTATTAGATCTCGTTTGATTAATTTAGTTACATTGACTTCTCCGAATGGTCTTTAAATGGCAAAGGGCTTACAGGTGAAGTGGTGTGTGACTCTTCCCATTGCCTTGAAATTTCTTCCTGAGATGAGTTAGGCTACTTTACATCCTGAAACTTTATTTTAGCACTATGGGGTTCTTCCTTACAGATTCCAAAAAAAACTTTACATATCAACGCGTTAAAGAACTATCAAGATGTTGGTATTATTGATAATGATGTTTGCAATTGATGTTTATATTTACATGAAACATGCTGCTCTAATTCGTGTTGTCGTTAAGGAGTCGCTGGCTATAGATATGCTAATATTGTTGGGGGACTTCAATTTTTTTTTTATGTTAGTTGGTGTCCTAGGGAAATTTTTGGTTATTTGGTGCTGATGAAAGAACTAACATATTTTTTAACGAAATGACTTGAACCTTCTGCAATGTAATGAAGTTCAAGTCACAATCTCAGATCAGTGTATTGCAAACGTCCCGGAAATACTTGTTAACTATTGTCCATCTTTTAGTCCATCCATTAGTTAGTATATATTTTCAACGCCTACAGGGTAATTCAAGGAATGATTTCAGCCAGCTGTGTCATACCTACAGTCGATGTGGTCTTATTGAATTGGATATACTCTTATTTGCAGAGTAGATTCTTTAGAGATCTCTTCAATTCTGTCTCCTGTAACAATTTTGTTATGACCTCAGTGGCACCGGAGGGCGTCACTTAAAAGCCTTTCTCTTTATCCTTTACATAAATTATTTTCCAGGGATGATTAAGTCCAGTTTTATGCTGACGCATGCTGAAGATATTCAGTTGCTCTCCTCTTTCAATATGGAAACATATTCCTGTGGTCTAGAAAATTGGCTGCATGGAGCTCAATTTAAAAAAGTGTATGCAGCTCTCTCCGCTTGAAAATTGACGGCTACTATTTTCCCTTCCATCACTAGAGAACGGGAGGGTAATATTAGGTATATCCTTCCTATCCTAGTTAAGCTAATACATGGCGGTGTAGACTCGCCAGCCTTATTGGGGAAGATAATCTTTAATGGCCTTAATTGTTCTTTAAGAAATTTCATATTCATAAAGCTTGATCAATGCAGATATAATTTAGAGCTTTTTAACACGTTTAGGCTCCTTTGTAAAAATGTAAGGGATATCTCAATGTCGGGCTCGTTAAACATATCAAATTAATGCTCCTTAATGCCCACAATCTGTCGATGTCGTATTTTAGTGAAATCAACTAACATATTCAAAGCACTTTTTGTTTCGCACACTGAATCAGCTAGGTCTAGTATCGGTTACCAACTGGCTCCGGGAAACCTGTACCCTAACAGTTCGATATAACATAATAGATTTGTATAAAATTTCATTGTTTGATTAATATTCTCGTGTGTTTATATAAGCTGCATTTGCTACCATAAATTAAATAGTACTTTGCAAACCTTCTATTCTATATTTGCTCTTATGCGATCATTGGTGGAAATGATTCTAACCAAGTTGAAATAATTGTAAATAAATTAAATATGGCAGCGAGCATGGATGCCACAAACTGGACTTTACGTAAAGAGTCTTATTGTACAAAAATGATCATAGTGCTTATCATAATGCTTCGATTAAGTTCGCAAGCAGCAATTATGTATATCACAAAAAATTAAGGTTTCAAATCGGTCACTAAAATGATTTAAAAGGAAATGGGGTTATAATTTCTAGCTGTAATACCTAAAAATTTCAGATAACATGAGTTTTGAAACCCATTTCGTTACCTTGCTAAATTAAATACGCTATACGTACGAATAAGGATGACGCGCTAAAATTTGTCCATGATCTTAGTAGAAACACAAATGTTTTCTTCCTAGAGGAGAATGCGATTAAGCGGAATCTGTCTTATTGTTAGCATAGGGATGAAGCTATTAGTAAGGTAAGATCATAATAGGTAAAGAACGGGGAAGCGTTTTATGAGATGAGAAATAATCTTTTATAAGTTAACTCAGACTAAATTTGCAAACCAAACCTAAAGCTATACGAAAAAAGTTTGCACATTTCCGAGTAATGCATCAAAAGATGAAAGATCGACGTCTGCGATGAATTACCAACAATAATATTTCGCCACCGCAGAAATTAGTTAAACTGATTTGTAAAGTAGCATAGTTTTAATTAAAATCAAAATAAAAAGTAATATTTTTTTAAATCTCTGTAAACAAAGCTGGTGCCCGAGCAAACGACCTTAAAACTTCTGCAAAAAAACAAGTAAGGAAACCCTCAAACTCAAGAAAACCCATCAATTTGAAGGAAATTCGTTTATTTTGTAAATGAGAAAATTAAGAAAGTGTTAAGAAATATTAAATGTTTTAACCGCCTCTAGAAAAAATGTTTTAATACATTTTGCATAAAAATACTAAGCTAAAACGAAAATAATTCTTATAAAAACATCTTCAAATAATTATAAAAGGGAAACTTAATAAAAAAGGGAGGAACCCCTACCTCCAAAATGAAGAACATGAAACAAAAATAACAATAATAATAAGAAAATTGAAGAATTATCGTGTTTAATTTCGTGCTCATTAAAGTTTGAAATGTTTGATGGGGAAGATAGGAAAAGTGCGAAAATGGTGTCAATCCCAATTTATCTGATTTGACTGATCAACGCTATGTTAATACGTTAATAAAGTATAACAACCGAAGACAAAACCAAATAAAAATAATAAAAAAATCTAGGTTAAGTCCTGCTTAGTAACTCCGGTAAAATGGATGGAGCTACGTACCACCCCACTTTAGTCGCGTATCCAGCAAAAGGCGTCACTTCTTTCGTCAGGGCAAAAATTTATAAGCCATAAAAAATTGTTTCCTAAAATAAGTTATTTAAGTAGAAGTACTTGATATAAGCTAGCGAGCATTTAAAGTATTACAATAAAAAATAATAAATAATGACAAACCCAAACAATTTAATCCGACCTCCATTTCTTTCAAAAAATACGTCCACTGACCAAGTTCTGCTTCACAAAACACACAGTTAAGTTTAGTAGATTTAATGTCATTACTGTTGAACATACCAGCAGATATCCTTTGACAGCAAGGACCGAAAATACTTCAACCAACACTTAATGTGAATGTTGAGAACAGAGAAGAGCACATTGAGAAAAAATATAGGCATAATTTAAATTATCTGGACGGGACTCCAGAGGTCGTCAAATATTTGGAAGTATTTTGGGGTCAACGAGGGGAACGCAACTCCTGAAAGAAGAGCGTAGGTAGGATACCATCTATATACGAACCACTTAGAGGAACTTCTAAGTACTATGGTATTCAAAGCGTAATAAGAAATAAAGTCACAGGTAATGTAGACATAGCGTTAGAGTCGTGCAATACGTCACTATACTGGGTAGCAATCTCAAGATGTTTGATTACGCATCTGTGAACAAGCGAGATTTATCAACCCTAGAATATCAGATGACGATTTTGGTACAAGAAAGTGTATATGCATATTCCTGTTATATTAAATAAATTAGGATGCCTTGAAATGGGTAACGAACCGCTAAATTTACTTATAAAATTTTATAGGGATAAACCACTAGACACTTTTATATGGGCACTAACTGATGATTCACCTCAACTCTTAAAAACGAGGGAGTTTTTAGGGTACATGATTATAACTTTTGATATGAAGCCAAATCCAGAAAAAGTTAGAGCTATCGGTGATTCCCCACAATGACACAATCTTAAGAAACTTCGTAGTGTCTTAAGTAAGTCAATGTATTATAGACGACGTATAAAAGGTTGATCCAAACTTGCTAAGCCCATGACATCCTCTTTAAGAAGAGAAGGAGGACGAACGTCTAAAAATAAATCTTCAAAATTAAAAATCTCTCTAAATAGGGAAGCGAAAGAATCCTTGAAGAAGATTAAAGAACCGCTTACTTCCGAAGAAATTATCCTAACTTATCCGGATTATATTGAAGATTTCGAACTAGTGGCTTATGCCTCCAATTTTGCGATTGGAGCAATGCTGTCGCAAGACGGTAAATCAACATGTCTTATTTCCAAGAGGCCGGGGAACATTATGCCGCCAAATGCTCACCAATATTTGAGTCATAAATTATCTATATGGATCGGGTAAGGTGAATTAAATCACCATCCACTAACCTACGCAGTCAGCAATAATAACAACACCTGTAAGATAAAAAGATGAAAGTTGTCTCTAAAGGCATACGTATATGAAACATACGTCGTTGTTAAGACAAATGCTGTAGCGAATACCTTATCTAGAACACCACGTCAGGAATCGCTATTACACGTACTGCCAATAGCGACAAATTCCGACGAAAGTTCATTTCATTCATTAGTATACAACGGGGAAGCTCTCGCTAATGTTTTCAAAAATCGGATATTTCTAAATAGGGATTGTAATATGAAGTTTTAGCTTAGCAATCTTATTTCACTTCGTTGTTCTTCAATGACAGGTTTTTTAAGTTCTCGAACTAAAAAGAGTTTCATGGCGGGAGATGTGTTGGCGCCAGTTTTGTCGATTTTTTGGGTTGTCCTAGATATTTGGTACCGGAGGAAGGGGATGACCATCGCAAAAGAAGGAGGTTTTTGGACTTTTTTGACGGACAATAGAGAAGGAGGCTTGGCGGTTTAAGAAAAAGAAAGAAAAATTGTGGTTCAAAGTAAAAGAATATTGCAAATGTGATGGTTTTGAAGTTTGTCAGGAAGAAAAAAAATAATTCATTTAAAAATAGAAAAGAAACATTTATAAAATAAAGAAAAGCAGAAGCGAGAGAAAATTAATATACCAGAATAAATATCGAAGAAAAAGCGCAAGTAGGAATCCATTTGTCACATAAGCAAACAAATAACTAATCGATTGACAACAAAACATCATTTATTGCTTTGTGATGATCTTGTTTTGATATTAAGTGAATAACAGGTTATCGGCATTTTGAAAGAAAAAGAAAGTTCAAGTTTGGCCTATACTAAAATTAAAGATAATCTGAAAACTGTATTTAATATCATACGCATTTTAATAGAAAAGCATCACAGATATTTGCACATATCGTGAGTTTTATTTAAATCCGCATCAACCTTTGTTTATAGTTGCGTGTTAAACAAACGATTTTAATTAATTTAGAGTCGATAGAGCATTGCAAAGGAAACCCCGCTGTCGTCGTAGAGATAATCACCACTACGCGCAATTCAGTGTATTGCAACAATAACAAAAGTAAAGGGATTAGAAAAAGAAATTTCTTTTAGAGTTCTTCAAGCGAAAGGCAGAAAAAAATTTTTATAATGTTTTAATAAGAAATAGAGAAATAAATTTTGTTAATCATTAATTCGTAAGTAGACACTTATGAGTTCAACAGAAGGAAAGAATACTCTGAAAGAAAAACAGAATAAAAATAAACTTATTCCTTGAAACTGAACAGTTTGCGAAGAGACTTTTTTCTTTTTCTTTTGTTACTGTTTACGATATTGAGAAAGACGCAAAAAAACAACGCGAATTATAAAAATTCAACTTTACAAATAGCACCGCAAAAAGGTCGCATGCAAAGGCTGTGAAGGAGAGTGTAATTTACTCGATATTCGTGATATAGCCGATACTGCCAAAGTAAGAATGAGCCGATAAATGGCAACTAGTTGCTGTTAAGTTATAAAAGATTATTGAAACGTTTTTTTTTTGTGCCTTTGGGGTGTATTTGGAATTTATTTTCTTTATTGCTTTAAAGACATATTTTTACTTAATGTCATTCGACATCGACTTGTGTTCTGAGTAATGCGAATTTTGTTTTTCATCTGTGATTTTTTTAATTATTTTCGGTGTTTTTCGGTGTCTTTTTGTGTTTAACTCGTGTCTTTTCTGTGCTTTTGCTAAAACTGATTGTCGCAAATACGATATTTGCTTCCGTTTTCTGTAAATATACTCAAAACATCAAAAAAAACAAAAAACACAAAAGAAAAATAAAATATTGAAAATAATTGTCATTATCCTCAGCAATTTCCAAACCTTTTCAAGTGAGTGGTTATTTCACAAATTACTAAATAACAGAAAACCATAAGGCATAATGGCCCCGGGGTCGCCTAATAAAAACTCAAAGAGATTTTATCTATTAGCGGACGTATCCCCCCAAAAAATTCCGACTCTCCGGTGTTGCCAACCAGTAGCATCGTTCTTATCGACAAAAAATATGTTGTCATTTCTCCAACTGATCCCTCCATAACAATTTCGCAAATCAGCCCTTTCGCTATTAGAAAAGCACTAGATAGCATTACAACGTATATAGACTCTATATCGATTTTACGCGATGGGAATTTACTTGCCCTCGTTGGGAACCCGAGCGCAACCGAAAAGCTCATAAAGTTGAAATCATCAGCTAATTTATTTGCTATATCCGCTAAACTGCATGACAAATTGAACTCGGTTAAAGGCGTAGTTTATGCCCCTTGCTTAAAGCATGTGCCGGAAGATGAAATTGTGCGCGAAATGGGCAGTCAAGGAGTGACTGAAGTCTACAAATTCACCAAATTAAATGACGATGGAAAAATCCGCTCTCCTAAAGGAAGAATTATTTTGACTTTTGACCGCTATCGGCTATCGGCAACGGTTGATGTGGCTTGGTACAAATGTAAAATAGAACTTTACATTCCAAATCCCATGAGATGTAAAAACTGTCAACGCGTGGGTCATACGGCGAAAAGATACACCAGTCCTCCATCCTGTGCTAAGTGTGGCCTTCCTCCATATCCTGAAAACTGTACCCGTAACTTCCGCTTAAATTGCAACGATCAACACTCGGCGTTAGACAAACAATGCCCACGTTTTATACAAATGCGTGAAATTCTAAAAATCAAAACAGAAAATTACTGTAGCATGGGTGAAGCGCGACGCAAATACCGGGAACTAAACCCATCTGGAACCCAAAGAATTAGCAAAAGCAATACCTACGCTGTTGTCGCCTCGCAAAACGTACGTAATAAGCCTTTAATTCCAACTCCTTCCAATGAAAATCCTGTTCTACCATCAACCAAAAATTACATTGCCAAACCAGTTCCATTGCCCGTCAAAGATAATATTGAAAAAATCAAAACAACAGCAAATATTGAAAAAATTAAAGCAACAACACATATGCCAAAATCTAATAAACTTAATCCCCTAGAATCACCAGTTCTCAAGTCTACTCAAAAAATTACAAGCTGTAATGAATCCAATCTTTCATCCCTCAATCAACCTTCAATTTCAAATTATTCACGTGTGCCCACTCGTGGCGGTTCAAATATACGTTGACACCTAGACACAGACTATTCTGCTGGTAAAAACAAATTATTCACGCAATATTCTTATAGTGACATTTTCGACGGAGACGCTGACATGTCAACTTAACCTACTTTCCACTCCATGTCACTACAATTAAATAAAGTTTTTAAAATTCTATAGTGGAACATTAAGGGACTTTTTAACAATTTTGATGAACTCCGTGCACTCGTAAATCATCTCAGTCCAACCTTTATATCGCTTCAAGAGACCCATTGTAGAACCTCTTTTAATCCTATTCCACCCAAATCATATATTGGATACTTCACGAATGCTGATCAAAATTTATATTCTAAACAAGGAGTTGGTGTTTTTATAAAATCAAGTATACCTCACAAACGCATAAATTTAAGCTCAAATATACAGGCCGTAGCGGTACAAATAATGTTAAACATTAAATTTACAGTGATTTCGCTCTATATTCCAACTTCGCAATAGTTTTCTCAGCAAGAACTCTAGAAGTTATTCTCCGTACTTTTCCCCCCATTAATTATATGCGACGACTTCAACAGATGGAATACCATATGGGGCTCAACAGTGAACAACACTCGTGGTACTGTTTTAGAAAAGGCCTTCTTTCAAAGCAATCTCTGCATTTTAAATGATGGAAAACCAACGTACTTTTCAACTCATCATACTTTTTCACATATTGATTTAACATGTTGCTCTCCCTCACTTCTTCCTTTGGTTTCCTGGTCTATTTCTAATGATCTATATAATAGCGATCACTTTCCTATCACAATCGATCTTTAACTTTCAATGTCCTCTGTTACTCCAGCAAAACAGGCCAAATTCCTCCTAGATAAAGCGGATTGGATCAGTTACTCAAAATAGGCCAAGCCATTTCTGAATTCAAAGCCATTTAACGGTAATTGCAACCGTGATGCTGCTATAATGCCTAAAGCGATTCGCGCAGCTGGTCATCTCTCTATTTCTCCATCAAACACCTCTTTTAAACGAGCTAGGCTTCCTTGGTGGAACAACACGCTTTCGATATTGAGGACAAACAAAATGGATCTATAGCACCGCTTTGAAAGATGTCCTGATCATGATCATTTGTTATTATTCAAACAGGCCAATGGAAGAATTTACAAAAATCAAAGGCACTTAGTTTCGAACTTTTTCGAAAAGTATTCACAGAAATACATCAATGAAAGTTGTCTGGAACAAAATCAACAGACTCAATGGGACTTCAAACCTGAACGAAATTTCTGCCATCTGCACTCCCAATGGAACTTTAACTGACACACATGATATTTCTAATTACTTTGAACAAATGTGGTGCGAGTACTCCTCTGACAGAAACTTTTCCAGTGCTCTCATCGAAAATAAAAGGACTCCAATTACTTCTTCAAATTGTATTGATAGATGTGCCTGGAAAATTGCATATCCACGTTAGAACTTGAAAGCTGTCTCTCCAAATCGAAGGTGAAGACACCTGATCTAGACCGCATCTCCAACCAAATGATCAGCGCGCTGTCTAATTCAGGTAAAGAGAAATTGCTGGACCTATATAATACGGTATTTTTGACTGGCCATATACCCTACTGGAAACTGGCAACATTTGTTCCAATTCCAAAGTCAAAAAATGTCTCCATCGCATCTGATTATCGCCCAATTTCTCTTTTATCTTGCCTCTCTAAGGTTTTAGAGAAGATTATGGCATCTAGATTATCTTGGTTTCTTGAGTCCAAGAAACTGACAACAAGGCAACAAGTTGGTTTCAAGCGGGGTAGAAGGTGCATCGACGCTCTTTTACATATTGATTATTTCACAAGCAAAGCAATTTCCGAACGAAATCACGTAACAATTCTCTCAATTGATTTCGAAAAAGCATTTGACAGAGTTGTTCTTCATGTTATTTTAAGACTTTTGAAATCATGGAATGTTGGACCCAAATTCTTCAACTACATCAAATCATTCATGTCGCATCGGCGATTCAAAGTTAGAATCAACAATCATCTTTTCGATTACTTTCCGCTAAAGCATGGCATTCCGCAAGGATCTCCTCTCTCTGTCACGCTTTTCCAGATCGCTTTCAACGAAATTAGCAAAATTCTTTGCCGTGTATCAATAGTGGAACATTGTCTCTACGCGGACGATCTATGCATTTTTACAAAAGAAAAAGATAGCACGAAGGCAACATCTTCGAATGTATTGGACGAGAGATCTCCGCTTGGGCAAACTCGTCACGAAAATATGAAAATCTAAAAAAGTGCACATTGCACTAAACGTGCAGACGCTGCATATTCTCGGGCTCACTTTTTCCAACAAATATCGTTGGAAAGCACTCTGTGTTCGGTTAAAAAATTCTCTTTCAACAAGGCTGAATTACAGTACATACAGTACGTTGCTTGGAGAATCCATCCGCATATTAACACTATTGCTTATCTCACCAAAATGCTTGTTTTAAGCAAGATTGACTATGCTTTGATAATTTACGGCAATAGCTGCAAATCTAATATCAACGTCCTTAAACTGGTCTATCACCAAGCCGTCAGAGCAAGTTGTTATGCTTTTCGGACGACGCCCATAAATAATATTATAATTGAAACTGGTCTCCCAACTTTAGAAAATAGACTGTATGAGTTAAAAGCTAAAATAGTCCCTAAGCTGCTTAATTCAAACAAATCCATTCTCGGTGATGACGTAAGAAAGATTATTATTGCGAAGAAAATTCCAAAGTCACCATCTGCAATTGACCATTGTTTTCACGTCGCAAAGGAATTAAATATTCCCTTAAAAATATTCCGCTCTTTTGGTGTTAAACCTCCATGGATTTTGGAAGATTGCTCTTTTGACATCTCGCTGTCTATGCACAAGAAAGAAGATACCCCAAATTACGTCTTCAGGAATCTAATAGCTGAAAAAACCCAAGTTTTGGGGAGTACTGATTGGAGTCTGTTATACACAGACGGCTCAAAATCTTTTGGCTTGCCTTCTGCTTGTGCCGTGGTAGATGCTACAGGACGGGTTCTTCTCAATCACATTTTTCACGAAAGTACTTCAACGTTCACATCCGAAGCTAGAGCTATCCTTCACGCTGCGAACTTTGCCCATAAAATGTAACTCAAAACCGTCATTGTTACCGACAGTTTGTCTGTACTACGAGCTATTCGGAACCCTTCGATTTCGAGATGGAGCACCATCAACAAATTAAGGAATATAATTACTACACCCGACGGAAGAATTAAAAAGTTAAGGGTATTAAGTCACATCGGTTTATTGGGAAATGAGCAGAAAATTTACAATATCATCATCAACAATATTCTTCCATTAAGCCTCAATTAATTCCACCTTTATATCCAACAAACGTTGAGAAAACACAGATTCAAATATTTTCGAGAATTCGCCTTGGTCATATTATCGCAACTCACCAATGGATCTTGGAGAAGTCTCCCTCCCCAATCTGCAGTTGTGGACAAACTCTAACTATAAAGCACATTCTCTGCGACTGCCTTAAGTTATCCTTGGCTAGAAGTATTGCAACTGGAGCGACTAACCCTTTGGACATTCTAAAATCAGATTCAGAACCGAATATAAATTCTATATATTACTTTATTGATATTGCTATGAAATTCGCTTTTATGAGATACAGTCCGTATCTCTAGATCGTAGATATTTTGATCAAGAGAAATACACTTCAAAGTTCTTTTATTTACAATTATATTTCTTTTAATGTAGGATTATTTACAAATTATTTTTGGCAATACTTTCGACTGCTTAACTCAAATACTCTTTTTCTACTCTCCTGTCTTTCACAAATATTCTATTTATATACATCTTTGCCATCCTATTACTAGCACCTAATTTTATGATTTGATATTTAATTCGTTAACCTGCTTTTGTTGGTAACCGTTTTCATCGGCATGCAGCTGCATGAGGCGCCTGCGAATGTGCACTCTGCTTTTACCTGTCTGTTTTTCCACTAATCGCTTTCATCGATCTGCAGCTGCATGACGCCTAGCGAATGTAAATTTGGTTGTAGGAAATGACTAGATTTGGGATTTCTGTAACACTACCCTCTACTTAATTTTGTTCGTCCCGAACAAGGTCGTTTCGATATGCGGTCAGTCGGTCCAGGTGTACCACTTTGAATCTAGTTCTGCCTCCGGGATGCTTTCGTATTCGGTAGACCACGTCACTTATCCTTGTGATGATTTTGTACGGACCTTCCCAGTTACATCGCAGTTTTGGTGACATATCCTTTTTACGTAAGGAATTGTACAATAGCGCTAAATCCCTTTCCTTAAATCCCTCAGCGTTAGCCCTCAGATCGTATCTTGCTTTCATCCTGTCACTTACGATTTGCGTTCTATTTCGAACTTTTCGGTGCATGTTATCCAATTTCATTCTCAATCTAGCAACATATTCGGTCTCGGTCCTTCGGACTTTAGGCGGTGTCCCGAATTTTAAGTCTGCTGGTAGTCTCAGATTAGACCCGAACAAAATCTGCGCCGGGGGTAGAGCAGTGGTGTTGTGCACTGCCGACCTGTATGCCATTAAAAAGATTGGTATGTGTTCATCCCAGTCCTGCTGATTGTTGTCGATCACTTTTCGCAGATGTTCTTGGAGCGTTCGATTAAACCTTTCGACCATTCGGTCAGACTGAGGATGCAATGGAGTCGTCCTAGTTTTATTAATGCCAAATATTTGGCAAACCTCTTGAAAGATCGAAGATTCAAAGCTCCTACCTTGGTCTGAATGCAGCTCGATGGGGTTCCAAACCGCGTAACCCAATTATTGACGAATATTTTGGCTATTGTCTTTGCTTCTTGGTTAGCTAAGGGGTATACGTCTAACCATTTACTGAAGTAATCAATGACTACCAGTACGTATTTATTTTCTGCATTGCTGGCTGGAAATGGCCCAACAATATACATTGCGATTCTTTCAAACGGTGCACCCACTTTATACTGCTGCAAGCGCCCTAGCGGCTTGCTTTTCGGGCCTCTTGATTTGCTGCATCGATCGCAGTTGCGAATCCATGCAGCTACGGAATGCTTGATGCCTACCCAATAAAAATTTTCCTTGATCTTCTCCACGGTTTTTGTGATGCCAAGATGCCCTCTGCTTGGCCCATCGTGATACTCCCTTATAATTTCATGAGTTTTTCATGTGGGACCACCAGTAATTTCTTAGCCCATGAAGCATCTTCACTCTGCCATATGCGCCACAAGCATCCATTTTCAACGGCGAGGCTTTGCCACTGAGCCCAATACGCCTTCGTAATCGGACTTTCTCTTCAAATCTCTTCCCAGGTAGGGCGCCCCTCTTTTTCTAAGGCCTTTAATATTGCCTTTAAATCTTTGTCAGCCATTTGGGCACTGCGCATGTCTTCCTTCGAAAAGCTGCCGTTGGGCTCCACGATAGTTCGGCAGATGACGACACCTCTTTTATGCTCGTTTTTTACG
The DNA here is from genome assembly GCF_014805625.2 of Glossina fuscipes. Taxonomy (NCBI): domain Eukaryota; kingdom Metazoa; phylum Arthropoda; class Insecta; order Diptera; family Glossinidae; genus Glossina; species Glossina fuscipes. The sequence continues at coordinate 482,712 of NW_024003726.1, forward strand.
CAGTGTTTGTAGTGCGGTTCGCATGGTCGTCTGGACATAACATCAGCATTGTCATGCGATTTGCCGCTCCGGTGTGAAATCGAGAATTGGTAGGTTTGCAATTTTTCAATCCACCTGGCTAGCTGTCCTTCTGGTTCTTTGAAGTTGAGTAACCATCACAGAGCAGCATGTGCTGTCCTTAGGTGAAATTGTTGCCCATACAGATATTTGTGGAAGTGCTTTACAGATTGCGTTATTGCCAGCAGTTCTCGTCGCGTGACACAGTAATTCCTCTCGGCTTTAGATAGGCGCTTGCTGTAATATGCTATGACTTTTTCGTTACCGTCAATTTGCTGGGAGAGCACGCTGCCCAAGCCTTCTACGTTTGCATCGGTATGCAGTATGAATTTCTCTTCCGGTACTGGATAAGCTAGAATGGGTGCTGCGCATAACAGCTCTTTTAACTGCCTGAACGCGTGTTCTTGGGACTCACCCCATGTAAAGGGTTGATTTTTCTTCGTAAGGTCATGCAGTCCGCTAGAAACCGTGGCGAACCTGGGGACGAATCTGCGGTAGTATGTACATAGTCTTAGGAAACTGCGAACTTCGTGCAAATTGTTTGGTCGTGGCCATTCTTTTACTGCTCGGATTTTCTCTTCATCATTATGAATTCCAGGCGTGGAGACATTGTGCCCAAGATATGTCACTTCCTTCCCAAAGAACATACATTTTTCGATACTCAATTTTAAACCTGCTGCCTGTAATCGGTGAAAAACATTTGCCAGATTTTCTAGGTGTTCCTTGAAATTTTTACCCATGACAATGATGTCATCCAGGTACACCAGGCATGTCTTTCAGTGCAACCCTTTTAGCATGCAGTCCGTTAGGCGCTCGAATGTGGCAGGCGCGTTGCATAATCCAAACGGCATTACAGTAAACTGATATAAACCCTCGCCAGCGGAGAATGCGGTCTTTTCCTTGTCATGTACGGCGACCTCCACCTGCCAGTACCCACACTTCAAATCTAAGGTTGAGAAACATTGCGAACCTGACAAGGTGTCTAGGGTGTCGTCGATCCTAGGCAAAGGGTAACTATCTTTCTTGGTTACTTCGTTCAACTTCCGGTAATCCCCACAAAATCTGGTAGACCCATCTTTTTTTTTAACAAGGACTACTGGCGAACACCAAAGGCTATTCGATGGTTCGATAACTTTCCGCTCTTCCATGTCTTTGATTAAGTCCGCCACTTCTCCTCTTTTTGCCAGTGCACTTCTTCTAGGCCGTTGCCGAATCGGATCAGCTCCTACAGTGTTAATTATACGCTTCGCTGCATTAGTACGGCCATTTAAATTTGTACCTTCGGCAAAGATGGACCAATTTTCCAGCAAAAACTTTTTGGCATATTTCTTCTGCTGCTCATCCTGATTGCTAGTCCATCCTTCTATGAGAATTTCAGCCTCTGGTGATACCGTGGGGCGTGTTTTCGGAGTTTCGGCTTGATGATCTACTACATATTCGGCTTTTGGCATTGTGCTATAATGTCCCCTTTGTGAACTTTTGTTGTAACTCTGGTCGGGTTTAATAGCCGTACTGGTATTAAATTGTTGACTGGTGATACAACCGCTTTTCCAATGATGATGTTGTCTTTCGTATATTATTTACTCGACTCGACAACCCATGTCTTGTTTAGCCTTAGCTCCTCGGTACCCGCGGCCCACACTATTGCTTCGGAGTTTGGAGGGATCATCTGTTGTCGTTGTACTACAACTTGTAACACTTTGGCTTGTCTGTCGTATCCTACAGTCAACAGCAAAGTCGCGTTAGCGTATTGTAACACTTGCCTTTTCATATCCAGTACGAGGCCATGTTTTGCCATAAAATCCATCCCCAATATTACTTCGTCCATTATATCTGCCACCAGAAATTCATGCTTCATTGAAACGTCGCTAATCGAAATGTTTCTGATAATTTTACCTTTAATAGCAGCTTCCTCACCAGTTGCCGTTCGGAATCGTGCTCCCACTAATGGGTCAAATTTTTCTTTGACGATTGTAGTGTCGATAATTGAATGCGAAGCACCAGTGTCCAGCGTGTTGATGTGTTCACAGCCCTGGATCTTCCCATCGATCGTTAGGCTGCTATTACTTCTTTTTGCCTGAGTAATAATGACGATAGGGCTACTAAATTTCTGAGTCAGCCGTTGCCCTGTTGTGCTGACTCTTTTTAGTTTAACGTCTGTTTGTTGGATATTTCGCTGGCACCTTCACTAAAATTCCGTGTAGGTGACGTGGAGTGTGTTCTTTTGTGCTTTGATCGGCATTCCCGTGCAAAATGCCACGGTTTTTGGCAAACATAACACTTGCGTGCTCTTGAACCCCACACTTGCTTATTACCGCGCAGGACTTGTCGAAGCGCCGCGCAGACCACATTGAAATTATCGTTCTCGCTGGTAACTTCCGTGCGTCTCACCTTCATGCTTGATGTCCATAGCACACTACCTGCTTCTTGTGTAAGTGCGAAGCCAAGCGTTTCCGTAAACGTTGTTTTAGGTGACGTCCATATAGCTTTTTTTAAGCTCCGCGTCTTCTAACAAAAGCGTCGATTTTCAATCGTTCCAGCACGTCGTTGGGCATTCCGATATAAGCGAGATTGGCAACGCGAAGACAACTCTAGATGGCTTACCTCCTTTACATGTTTGCTACCATATTTCCTTTCCAATGCGTCCATAATTTCCGCGAATTCCGTTCTTTTTCCTTCCGGGATTATCTGGATAATTTCCACTGCTGCTCCTGTTAAGGAAGTTACTAAGGCGACTGCTTTATCTTCATCATCCCACATATTTTTTGTTGCAACAATACCTAATTGTAGCTTGAATGCGTCGAAGTTAGCGGTGCCGTCAAATACGGGTTTTTTTACTTTGATAGAGCTGGCGGTTATGTCGTTAGTTTGTAATTTAGCCATTTCTTTTTTTAAGGTTTTTATTTCCTTTTTGAAGGCGTCTGCATTCTCTTCCTGTGCATTTATTCTGGCATCCAATTGCTCGTGTGTTGCGTCTATATGTGTTTTCAGGATGCGTTGATTTTCTCGTCGATTTTTAATTCTATCTGTTCCGTCTGTTGTTGCATTTGTTATTGCATTTGTTGTTGATTTTCCTGTATTTTTTCGCCAATTCTTGATTCTATCTGTTTCATTTGTTGTTGCATTTGTTGTTGCATTTGTTCCGTTTGTTGTAGCATTTGTTGTTGCATTCGTTCTGTTTGTTGTTGCATTTGTTCCATTTGTTGTTGCATTTGTTCCGTTTTTTGCGTTTGTTGTTGCATTTGTTGCGTTTGTTGTTGCAGTTGTTGTCGCGTTTGTTGTTGATTTTCCATTTGTTGCTGCATTTGTTGTTACATTTGTTGTAACAACTGCACAATGGTTGACGTATTTGCACTATCTTCGCCTTTTTCATCGCTCTGTTTTTCAGCTGCATTTTCTGTTCCTCCCAAGTTGTCGGCTTGCTCCTTTCCCTCGGTATTATATTCGAATTCAAGTATCGACGGGTCCTGTCCGTCTTTTTCTAGCTGTTCGACCAGTCTTTGTTTCAATTCAGCTTTAGTAACGGTTGTACGAAGGCTTCTTTTTCCCAGCTCTTGTTTGAGCTGCTCAACTTTGAGTTCTTCTAATCTCACCATTTCTCTTAGTTTCTACGATCCCACTTCTGACACCAGTTGTTATGAAATTCGCTTTTATGAGATACAGTCCGTATCACTAGATCGTAGATATTTTGATCAAGAGAAATACACTTCAGAGTTCTTTTATTTACAATTATATTTCTTTTAATGTAGGATTATTTACAAATTATTTTTGGCAATACTTTCGACTGCTTAACTCAAATACTCTTTTTCTACTCTCCTGTCTTTCACAAATATTCTATTTATATACATCTTTGCCATCCTATTACTAGCACCTAATTTTATGACTTAATATTTAATTCGTTAACCTGCTTTTGTTGGTAACCGTTTTCATCGGCATGCAGCTGCATGAGGCGCCTGCGAATGTGCACTCTGCTTTTACCTGTCTGTTTTTCCACTTATCGCTTTCATCGATCTGCAGCTGCATGACGCCTAGCGAATGTAAATTTGGTTGTAGAAAATGACTAGATTTGGGATTTCCGTGACAATATTACTAAGCTCATTATCTAATGTACATTTATTTATATTAGAGCCGACAGCCTGTGTTGCTAGTGCTCAATGTTTTTCTTTTTTTTTAGTCTAAGTATTTATTTCATTAGTTTAAGATTATAATAATAATAATGTATTTTATTTTATATATTGTAACTCTCAAAAAATTGCTTTTATTTATAATGAGAGGAAAGTAGACTGAAATGGATCTTCGGACATAACTTCAGCTTTTTTGCGACCGAACGGAAAGGGGTGGGTATTGAAAGGCTCTAGAGGCACATAGGATCCCCGTTCGGTAGGGTATGGTTTCATCAGTCAGCATATTCGATAAGGGGCAAGTACGTACAAGTATCACAGTCGCTCTGCAAAGTCGTAGATTCAAACCACCCCTATAACGCAATATCCAGGTCAATTGGATCACCTTAATATAATCTTAATGGGGAGAGACTTAATTTTAACGACTAGAGAAAAGTTCTCAAAATATACCATGGCAAAACTAATCCGGTCCAGTGCACCGGAACATATAAATCAACACTTAAGGGACAGTTTTCATTCCCTCGTACACAGCGTTGGACAATAAGATATCTTTTAATTCAGAGTCCACAAACTTTATGATTAAAAATAAATTTGCAGTTACAATTTGCAAAACACTACCGTACATAAGTTGCTCAAATGGACAACCGGATCGAATTCACTTTTCACCAAAAGCGATTATGCGCTGCCTTCAAAACAAACAGTTTGGCAACTGATCGCGCTGTGGTCGTACGGTTTTTATTTGTATAAAAAATTATTGCTTTTTGTTCTTTTGTCCTATTGCTTTTTACGCGTTTGAAGCCTAATTGTTTGTAAAAGTATAAAAGTGAAAGAATTATATTAATTATATTGAAATTTTGTCGTGATATTCATTTTGGTTCTTGCGATTAGCACTTGGTGCTCTCGATAATAAATCTCTTTCAGGTTTTTTTTCTTATGGTGACTAAACTTTTTCTCTTGACTTGCTTTTTATTTACCTTTGCTTCAATAGTGTGAAATATACGTCTAATTTGAGAGAGAATTTTTGTGATTTTGTTTTCTCTCTTTTTTTCTGGTGTGTGCAGTTGGGTTTTGCTTTCGCTCTTTTGGATGGACATGGATTGTTTATTTTCACCATGTCGTGCGAAAACGGGCCAACAGTCTGAGCGATTCATTTCGTGTTGGCTTTGTGATCGTGTTTGCCATGCAAAGTGTCCCGGTATTATCGGCCGTGCTGCTGACGCAGTTGCTGATCCCTCGCCAGGCTTACGTTGGTCTGGCTGATTGTAGGTAGAGGGACTTTGGTTCTTACAAAGTCTTCCCGGAGACGAAAAATAGATTCTCGGAATTGAGTAAAAATCTCGGCTCCTTCTGGGAGAAGTTTGAGCTAATTAAGTCTAGATTTGATGAGTGTCGCGTTATTGAAAACTCCTCTTTTTCCCAAGCTAGCGAAATTACAACTCGTAGAGTAGCGCGCGGTACATCACCTCTGATCAGTACTAAATCTGATTCGTTGGTACAAGTTAGCGCTCCCTCTAACTCTGCAATGAACGTCATCGTCTCCGATATTGCTAAGTCGGTCGATAACAAAATAGTTACAAATAAGCCGGCAATTCCTTCTGCTTTAAGCTAACCTGAAGTGGTACCTTCTCCTATTGCCATCACGCACTCTAGTCAGGCGTCATCGCCTAAAAATAATAAAGAGCAACATAAATCATCCTCGCCTCCTGGTTGTCCAAGTGTGAACGCTGGTTATCGAACTGGGTATGTAGCACAAGCTGCTCATGCAAGTATGGTTATCACTTCTATATTCTCCTCAACTCAAAACCCCCCATCCGTGAACCCTACTGCTCCTAGTACAGATAACATTTGCTTGAAGGCAGTTCCTTCCAGCAAGGCAATATTTGTGTCAAGACTGGTACCTGATACATCTGTGGATAACATAAAAAGTTATCTTTCATCAGTGAATTTAAAGCGTGTTAACGTTTTCAAATTGGCTCCTTCTCAATCTAGGGCAATCTCTTCTTTTAAAATGCTAGTTCCGACTGAAAACATTAGTATGTTGCTAAATAAACCACTGTGGCCAATTGGATCCTTAATCAAGGAATTTATCCCTCGTAAGCGACCTCGTAATATTAAAGCAGTAGCCCTGTCGCCTTCAAAGAACTAAATGTTTCTTCAGGCTCATTATGTCTTCTTTATCAAAATGTTAGGGGCCTAAATTCAAAAATTCGTTATACCTTCCTAAAATCAGTGAGTACGGAGTTTTCCTGTTTGGCCTTCACTGAAAATTGATTAACACCTGATCTTCGTTCGTCGGAACTTTTCCACAATTCTTTGCAAGTTTTCAGAAATGATCGATTGAATCGCATTGGTAGGGGTGTATTAATTGCCATATCTGCGGTAGTCGTCTCCCATTCAGTTGAATTTCCAACTAATCCCGACGTTGAATTTATCGCCATTCGAGTGAAATTTCCTAATAAACAGTTATATGTGACCTGCTCCTATATCCCCCCAAATTCGGATATCTCCATATATAAGAAACAGGCAGCACGAGTGCGAAGTGGCCAAGCAATCGAAGCCTACTGATATAGTCATTGTGTTAGGTGACTTCAATTTGCCTCAAATTACTTGGTGTTACAATGATAGTTCTGGCTGTTTGATTCCTACCTCAACATCTGGTAAAGCCGTTGTGTTCTTTAATGAATTATTTGATCATAAATTAGTGCAATACAATGGTACCCCTAATTGCAGTGGTAGATTGCTTGATCTTTGCTTTGTCAATTTTCCTGAGATATGCGTTAATCGTTGTGTTCCGTTTAATTTACCTAAGGATCCATATCATCCAGCATTGGGTATTTCCTTTCATTACAAGCATGTTGGTTCGTTGAACTTCTATAACCCTCCAAATTCAAGTTTTTCATATAAATTTTATGATTTCCATAAAATCAATGTCTCCATGCTAAAATCACATCTTTCTCATATTATGCTTGATTTCTCAGTGGGAAGTGTTGATAGCTTACTGTCGTCGTTCTACAATATATTAAATCAAGCTATTTCTGCATCTGTTCCGATCAAGCAGTCCTGTCCCCGAAGCAAGTGTCCCCCGTGGCTTAATAAAACACTTAAATATTACAAGAATAGGAAAAACAAGCTTTTCAAACAATTTTCGAAAGGTAGTTCTTCTTTCGACTATTTCGCTCACCCAGTGGAAAGGCATAAATTTAATTCCCTCAACCACTAATATTATTGCAGATACCTTCAGTTCATTAAATCCTCTCTGTTTGCTAATTCTAAATACTATTTTAAATTTGTTAATTCAAAAAGAAAAATGTTCACACATGCCTCGTATATTTCTTTTAATGGCTCTGATTCCTCGAATGATTTTGAGATCTCAAATCTGTTCGCTGAGTACTTCCGTCGAAATTTTTCGACGGCTAATTCCGATTTATCTGCAATCTAGACATATCCTATAACTAATCTGGTTTCAATTTCCAATTTGGTTATTTCTGAAAATGACGTTTTTGAAGGATTGAGCTCTCTAAAATATAGTTGTGCGCCTGGACCTGATGGAATTCCATCATGTGTACTTAAATCCTGCGTTGTCGAGTTATGTGGCGTTATCTCAAAGATTTTTAACCACTCCTTGAAAGTAGGTGTTTTCCCTTTTTGTTGGAAGATTTGTTTCCTTATTCCTATCCACAGAAGTGGAAGTAGAGAACTACAGAGGCACTGCCAAGTTGAGTGTCTTGCCTAAGCTGTTTGAGCAAAATTGTAACTCAGCATTTGGAATTTGCGATTAATTCGTATATTTCTCCACACCAGCACGGCTTTCGGAAAAGAAGATCTACGGTCATCAATTTGTCAGAGTTTACTTTTCATGTTTTCAAAACATTTTCCAGTAGCTTTCGCACTGATGTAATATATACTGATTTATGCAAAGCATTTGCTTTGGTTAACCATGACTTACTTATCTTTAAACTCCAAGCCTCTGGCTTACCTTTTGTATTTAGTAAAATGGATCAGCTCTTATCTGCATCATTCAGAGTCATCTGACCATTCGGGGTTTTGTTTAACTTCATCACCTCGAATGAATTCCCCGTGGCGTCTGGCGTACCTCAAGTTAACCACTTAGGCCCCATTTTATGTAGTTTATACATTAATGATCTTCCATCGGTGCTTAATTCCAGCCAGATCTTAATGTATGGGGATGATGTGAAACTGTTTTCCTCCTTCGCTCTAAAATCCCAATCACATCAGCTTCAAAGTGACTTGAATAATTTGGCTGCATGGTGCCCTTCGAATCTTTTGAAAGTAAATCTAAATAAATGTAAGAAGTTTTCTTTCTCAAGAAGTCAGTATTTCATTGATTCGCATAAGTTGGACGATGTCTGTTCGCTACAGATTTAGGCGTTCTACTTGACCATAGGTTACGTTTTAACTTGCATATTGAGCTCTCGTTAAGCAAAGCTAGGTCCGCGCTTGGTTTTACAAAGAGGTGGTCCAAAGAGCTTGATGGTCCTTACATTACGAAAAGGCTGTGTTTGGTTAGACCTATGCCTCTGTTGTGTGCTCTCCTTCATATAGGTGCTATGTAGATCCAATTGAATCTGCTCAAAAGAAATTGTTACTGTGTGCCCTTCGGAATTTGAGTTGGGATTCGATTGCCTCTCTTCTTCTGGGGGTTTGCTTCTCTCGCTTCTGGTGTCCTTACCTTCTGTCAATAAATGTAGTTTTGTGCTTGGCACTTCCTTCGTAATCAAAGTAATAAATGGTGGTATTGACTCGCCTGAATTACTTGGTGAAATAAGCTTTAATGTCCCTAAACGCGTCCCTAGGCAGTTTATGTTAATTAAGCTTAGTCAATGTAAATATAATTGTTAGCTTCTTAACCCGCTCAGAGTTGTTTGCAAGAACCTAAATGGCCTCTATCAATTATTCTCGTTATCGGATTTAAAATCAACATTACTTAATACGCGTGGATACCTATGTGTTACTTAAACTGGCTCTTAACCTTAAAAAGTCATTATGTTTCGAAAATTAATTGTGGTTAACTATTGCCGGTTGCCAAGCTTATGCATGTTTGCGATGGCTTAGCGGTTAATTTAAAATTTGGTCCTCTACTGGTTGTGGGTATGGCTCTATGCTCATTGTGTACATGCTTTCTTTCTTTTTTTCCTTCTTATTTGTTTTATTATATTTATAGTAAGTTTTACTATTAATTAATATGAGATTTACTTTAAGAGTCAATTGAACTCGACTGTCAATTTGTTTTAGTTGAGTTTCATGTATAATTAGAATAAATAAATCATTTCCAGAATTATTAGCAAAATCGGTAAAAGAATACAATTTTTCTATTCACAGGGTCAAGTTCTAAAAAACCCGTGAAAACATTTTTTGGGAGACGCATTAGTAGAAATGCTCGATCTTTCGAAAGATAGGGAAGAAACTATCAACCAGCTTTCAGGGAAACAAAAAGTTGAATTAATTAAGATGGAGGTTAAGAAATAAATTGTATGTTAGGTATAAGAAAGAAATAGTGGCAAAAAATTATAATACCACATTAAAACCGAAATCAGGCAGTATAGTTCATAAAAACAATATACGACAATCCTAGGGAACATTCTTTTATCAAGAGCTTTTGAGGAAACATTCAAATTTTTTGAGCAATCATAAAGAGTTAAGTAACATTGACATGTCACTTTTACGCAATCACATAGACCATGTTGAAGAAGTTATACGCTCCTGTAAATTGAGTACACCTACATTCGTCCGGTACATTCTAATGAAAACAAAAATTGGGTAAAGCATAAAAAAAAATTGCCGTAGTTTTTGAAAATAACAATATTATTCCAACCTTAGTTATACCTCAACTTTCTACTAACAATTATCCAAAATAAAATACGCTCCGTCAATAAATTATTCGTTTTAATCCAATATGAACTGTTAGCGGATGGTAGTAACAATATTTTTACAAAAATGTAAAAGGTAACTTAGAGAAATATCGAATAAAAGTAGAAAATAAATGCGGAACAAATATATTAATATATAAAGAAGCAATATATGAATTAGATATATAAGAAATGTTGTGCAAACCGTGCCAGAAATAATTATATTTAAAAATTTTTAATGAAAATATTACTCAGGATTGTAGCAAAGTAGAAGTGAGAGTCTGTATATCATTATGTCTTTCTGCAAAGAACTTTGGTGCCCTTTTAAAGGGATTAGAGGCTGTAAAGAACGGACGCAAGTGTCATTGATGAGGTAGCTAGTTCGGCAGAAACGGGGAGGCTTTAAATGTTGTCTCCCATACACGCCTCAGACGATTACAAATAAAAAAATACACGTGATTTAATCCATATCTTGTTATTAATATTTTCCAATTCGTCTGGTGCAACTCTCTCCGCTTGGCTGTTTCATAATAACAGCTTTCTTGTTAACACATCAAACAGTAATTGCATTTGTGTATTTTAGTCTCATATCTTCACTCTTTATGTCTTTCGACTTATTTTTTTTGCACGCAGCAAGAGAATTCACAAAGAACAGTATGTAACAATTTGTCTTGCATTTTGACGAAATGTTTGTAGATATAATCGGAACAACAAAAAGAAGTGAAATGGGTCACCGTTTTGTTTATCTTTTAATAAGTAGTCGAGTAATTTCTTTATGCTTTTATGTAACACTATAAATTTAATATATGATATTCCAAAGTTAAAACTTCATCTTTTTATAAATTGTCTTATTTTTTCTCTTTTAATTATAACTGAAAAGAAACGTAGTTTGGATAATTGTTATTCTCACCAAAAATTTTCTTTTACTTATTGACAATTGCTTGCTTCCATTAAATTTCTTTTTCCTTTCGTTATGTGTCTCAATTCAGGGAGATCAAAATTTAATTTTACCACGCTTTAAAAGCATAAAGGTAAATATTCTGTTTACATGTTTATTTTGTTTTTTAATTTCCAAAAGACTAAAAATTAATGCTTGAAACCTGTTACTTTGATTACCAAATTGTAAAACCCACATTTTTTCATTAAATTTACATAGTACATAAATTCGAGAAAATTTCATTTCTTAATTTGTTCTTTACACATTCTGTCTAGGCTAGATCTCTGTAATTTTTTAAAGTTTTGCCGTAAAACTCCATGTACACCTCTCGTATCATTTTAATGGCGAATATTCTTACTGTTGGCCGTTAATATGCCAGCGATTAATAAAAATTCTAAAGGGGCAGATTGTAGTAGAACAAAGCCTTGTCTTCTTTTGGGTTAAATATGAAGTGTTATTCATTTATACAAAATAATTAACTTTTTGATTTCGTTTATACACTGTTTAATACGTTGTACAGAATTTGCCACTACCATATGTCTTTATAGTTTATGTAAGGTTTTCAATATTCTTAATGCGTTCTTTATTTAATTTTATGCCTTTATTTAATATTTCAAAGTTTTCCCAATTTTAATCTCACTTTCAAATTACCTTTCAGTTTCAGAGAACCATTTCCGTCTTATCAATTAGTCAAATATTTATTTTTCCACGTAAGATCTTTCCTTTTCCTTTACTAACTTCGATTCGTCCACCTTCTCTTTTTCCGCCATCCTTTTTAATTTTTTGCTTTGCCAGGCATAAGAATATCTCAGGCCTCCAAATTATTTTCCATACTGATCACTTTTCGTCGGTGAATTTACCAACCCTATAATCTACAATGCTACAAGATTGTATTTATAATTAGTGCTACATTCGAAAGAAAAGTCTCACAGAACATTCCTTACAAGAATTCAAAATTGTAAAATCAATGTTCTTTACTAATTAATATTAACATATACGGAACATTTGCTACTTATATACTTAAAGAATTAAAGAGCAAACCAATTGTAATATCGGTCCTATATGTTTCCAATAGTTCTTATAAATACAACCCAGCAGAAGGTTGGTTTGTTAATCTCGCGTAGTGAGAAATGTTGAATTTAACAAAGAGAAAGGAGGAAAAAGAAAATATTTTGGGTTTGGTTGGCAGAAACAACTGCGAGGGCAAACCTTAAAAATTGTCTATTACTATTAAGCAAAATTCTGACAGATGCCAACATCTTTGTAAAAGTTTATAAATTGTAGGAATTTGTGTTTAGTTGCAACTTTGGTTCACTGGAAGTAAATATTATTCGCGGTAATAAAATAAAAGAATTTGTTAAACAATATTGACAAAATTTAACGCAAAGAAGAAATTTTCTCAATTTAGTTATTTCGCCGAAAAACTATAAGTCAGTGGTATGCAAATGAACTGAAATTATCTGCTGACGAAGAAAGGAAGAAAGAGGGGGAATAGGAAAAAAAACAACAAAAGACCTATACTATTCCCGACAATGATAGTGTTAACAGTAAAAAATGCAGCCAATGGAGCGTTAGGAGTCCGCATGTTGATTAGCAACAAAAATTTGATTCAAGTTAAAATAGCAAAAAGTGCTTCTAATCAGCCTATAGTGATAAATAGACCACAAATCGTGCTTTAAACATTAATGAAAATGCCGCCAAAAGCAGCTGACACACATAAAAAGCAAAAGATTTAATTCGGTTGCCAAACTGATGTCAACAATGAAAAAAATACTACACGTAAAGTTCGATGAGTTTGCAAATTTTATAAAAGATTCTACCTTTAACACTATTGCAGTAACTGAGACTTAACTAAAATTCCAAGTGTTGTATCGGGGAGTTGACATGCCTGGGTAAGTCTTCTGTTGAAATGATCGCCATCGGCGATGTGGTGGGGAGGTAGGGATTCAACATAGTATTATTTCAATAGACTCACATTATGGAGAATGTGAAATGGTTTTTATAGAGGTTAATAAGAACAGGATGGCGGCAATACTGGGTATTATTTACTTACCAAGAAAGAACATTGACATCTTTGAATCGATAGTTGCTAATATTTTTGAGAGACACAATAACATAATTGCAGTGAGGGACTTCAATATATGACCCGGTAAAAGCGTCGAGAATGCTCTCTTTATGTAATCGATTAAATATTTCTTTACGATATAATATGGGACCAAAACATTTTCATGTGCGTAATAAAACAACATATCTCTTGGATTATTTTCTTATGTCTGATTAATCTACTTTGTGTACTACGTCCCACGATACGTGCTTGACATGAATTACGCTTAACTTCAAATAGAATCTCGAACGACTATATTGAATACCGGAATTACTCATTGGTGAATATTCGCTATCTGAATCCTTGCGTATTTGAGGAAGCTTTTATCTTTTCTAATAATACCAATCACGTAAATTGCCAAGAGCTCATACTGGAAAATTTGATATCCAAAAGGTTTTCCCTATTTCCCTTGTCTCGATTTAAAATTAAGCGGAAATCGACGGAGTAAAGGAAATCCGCAGGTGCAGATTTAGTACAGGAAGCAGTAGTGACTCAGTCAATGACAATGTTGAATTAGATGTTGACAGGATCACACTGATGATACTCATCTCATGTTCGAGAGTTTGTTTTATTGGTCGGCGGTGCTACTGCCTCAATATATATTTTCCCTATCTTGTAAGCTATGAAGTGGCCCATGCCCTGATGATGTCACAGATATCCTACTGTACGAAAGTATATTTGTGTACGATAGCAGGTAGTGTTCATAAAATTAAGCTGTTGGTGAACAGCATTGCTAGGTTTATGTTTAGCGTAAAACAACATAATTCTGCTTCTGATCAGTAAAAAATTGACATTACAATTATATATAGCGACATGTTAGTAACTTTTTTAAATGTTCTTTTGACAATTTCCCGAATGTAAGATACATAGTACGATTTTATGAGATAACTAAGAGTGCTAAACCGCTGTTTTTGACTCAAAGATTTTAATTTTTACGTCCCCCAAAGCAGTGCACAAGCTCACTCCTGAAAGCACCTACCCAATAAATTACGATCATTCTCCTAGTATACAAAAAAGCAAACTCATTGAACAATACAATAGAATTTTGATCTAATTTTATTGTATCCATTATTGACTGTGAACCTGGGTGCCAGTTTGAGGTTCTTAAACATTGTAGGAACTAAATATCTTAATTAGAACTGCTCTCAAAACAATAGCGTTATAAGTGATATTATATATAATAATAATAATAATAATATAATAATAATAATAATATCGAAAAATTTGCTTAGATTTTGTTGACGTTTCATCCAAACGCCGATAGACAAATCTACGCTTGAATAATAATAATTTCTGGTAATAAAAATTTCTTTGCCAGAAGAATACCTATTATGAAAATACACCACGGCCCGGTCGAGTCATTTTTGTTTTTACACCTCTGCGAAAGTTATGAATGAAAATGGAAACATGCCTTTCTAAAAACTTTAAAAATAATTTTCTTTCCTTGTGCGCTCTCTATGATTGTGTATTCGACACATACATGTAAAAGTAAGTTCGCGCAATCATACCACTGTTTCTGCATAGAAATAGAACCATAGCGGATTTGAATGTTTGATGTTTGTGAGTGCATTCATTATATGTGCTGCTTAGAGGCATTCGAACAACTGAACTTCCGCAAAGATTTAAAAGTGATTAATTCAAATGACAAAAATGTATCATGATTGAGCTAACTCATAAAAAAAAAACTAAGAGAGAAAGTAAAATGCATATCATTACACGTCCACTTATATATCCATTGAGTGACACTTCTAGAGGTCATTTTAAAGTATGCCAAGACTGTAAGCAAACAAATAAAAACCATGGAGTGAGCCTATTTTTTATGTTCTGCATTTTCTTATTAATTAGAGGCAAATATGTTTATATTAAATCTAATATTAAATCTAAATTTATGCTGGAAGTGTCAATTAACTGGTTGAAGATATTTTCATCATATAGAAAATTATCTGTTGTGGATGATTTGCGATAAAAGCACTTACTGTATTCATACACAATGTCTGTAAAAATCATAAATTGTAAACAGTATGTCTGCTTACCGTGGAAATGTGGATAAATATTTAAAAAATAAACAATTAATAATTTTTTAATTAATAATCGTTAATGTTTCTTGCGTGTCATCTGTCTTATTGTTAGCTGAATTTCCTGCAGAGAAGAAAATGAGTCATAGTAATTTGAAATTTATGAAAACTTATTAAATAAAACCAGTTGATCATAATCCGCATATCGAAACTATAAAAACGTTTTATATGCTTTCATAATTACTCTGGCGCAGGTTCATACAGAGCTTTCTTCATCGTCTCCTTGTATGGATTCAATAGAGATTAATCCCTCAAAAACAAAAACTCAGAAGATCCAAGCTCATAGTAGTATTAATACAACTTTTAATTAAATGATATATATTGAAAGTGAATTCAGAATTATAAGCAATTCAGTATTAGAGCTTCTTTATTTGTGTCTCGGATCCTAAGAATGCGTAGGAAAACGAAGTTGCGAATAAAACTTCTAAACTATCAAGTAAACTTCTCTCTGTATTTCATTATACAAGTTACAAATGATTGCTGCATTTTTTCTTGTTCAATTTTTTATAATAAAAATGACTAAATTCTAAAGATCTTTCGCTTCATGCCAATGAAACGTTTATTCAATTGACAGTCGGTCGAATTCATAGTTTTGCGTTTACGCAAAGGAGTAAATGACGTTGTGGGTTATTTGTATTTTTACCAGTTTAATCCCCAATCCTATCAAAAACTCGACAATTATTGCAAATAATATTACTTGGAAATGTCGTTAAGTAACAATATTTCGCAAACTAACAATTAAATAAAATTTAGAAAATTATATTCTTAAAAATTAGATTTTGCAAGTTGAAATGGATAAAATTATATATATTCTATTTGTTGCTATAACCACCAGAGAAATAGTTTTTTTTTATATCGGAGTCCTTCATTACATGCGAAACTATAATTCACCCTTTATTAAATTCACACTTTTGTGTAGGGCCTTGATGAATATTTATATTATTTGTTGTTATCATTATTTTAAATTTAAAATAAAAGGATCGGTGTACTACCAGTTTGCTATTGCTGCAGAACTACTGAGATTTCCGGGAAAAATGTTGGCAGTTCTTATAAGCAGGCTGGTATTGAAATCGGGCAAAAGGCATGCTAACATTAAAGCAGAAATTGGTAGCAACCCACTTTTGATCATAAATTATAAGAGACGGCTTAAATTTCCTGAATTGTTTTTATAAAGGACCTTTCTGTTCATGTTCAAAAATAAAATGATCGGCCAAAAGGTAAACGGGATGAATTGTAGAGAGTCAAATACTATAAACTAAGTGACTTAACTACAAATTAAAAACAGCAGGCGTCACGACGTAGTGGGTTAATTCGTCCTTTAAAATTCCGTCGATATTTACAAAGCATAAAATGAAATATATAAAACAGATTTTTTAAGTTTCGTTTTAAGTATACTAAAAGGTGCGAAATAAAGTTAATCCAAGTTGCTTGTATGTGAATAAATAGGTTTTTAATATGTGATAAATCGGGTTTTTCCAAATATCCCATTCTTTTGTGTGTAATCACGAAGAAATTTATAAAAGTTTTTATATAATTTACTTTACGCATTATTCTACAGCCGAAATAGACAACCGCGCGTGACATACAATATTAAGTATTACAATTTTATTTAATGTTTTACCAAGATAACTGGTAGTTTGAGGACATGTAATTAAAACTACAAATATTGTAACATTTTGTCATTAATATCCAACGAATATTTTACAAAAAATATGTATATGGACTTTTTTCATGGAAATACCTCGCATGAGATTACCTACAACATGAAATATAAGAAAACTACAACATTAATACAAAAATATGCCTAGTACTTAGCATAAATATATATCAGGTGCTTGCCAGAGTTTTGATCATTTTTCACTTGAAAAAGGCATCTATTATGAAAAATTGGTACAATGTGTATTAATCAAAATTGTTTCCATCATTTTCTACAACATTTTACAATATTTTTGGCAACATGGCGATATCATGTTGAAAGAACTTGGTTTGACAGCGAGCCACCGACCCATTTTCGCACATCATTAACTTTGCGGACCGGCGTGCCAGCCATGTCATGCTGCAACGATTTGAACAAATGGTAATCAGAAGATCACATGTGGTGAATACCTTGCGTGTGACAAAACTTCCCATTCAAGCTGGAACAGCGTATTTTAGACAGCTTTTGCAACAAGTCCTCAAAATGACATTTTCCGCCAATAAGAAAGATCAAAATCATCGAATTCAATTGTTATGTATGCTGGTATTTCTCATTTCTTTACCATTTTTACTTGTAGAAATCGCTGATCAAAATTTTTGTAAGCGCCTAATATATACACTCTAAAACAAATTAAAAATATGTTTACAATCACAAGTGCAGGATGGACTTCCATTTCTAGGCACTCCAAGGCAAGCCGCGGATG
Organism: Glossina fuscipes; assembly: GCF_014805625.2. Lineage (NCBI taxonomy): Eukaryota > Metazoa > Arthropoda > Insecta > Diptera > Glossinidae > Glossina > Glossina fuscipes. Next base: position 500,272 of record NW_024003726.1, read on the forward strand.
TTAAAATCGCCAAAGCACACCATGTTGTAGATTTCGTCGTTATTCCGTAACATTGTATTTACAGTTCCAACAAATTTTCTCTAAGTTCACGTTCAGCCTAATTAGAATTGCGGTATTTAATTATATGAACGATACATTTATGCTTGATTTATATACATTTCAACGTGAAATTCGCCTTACTGATATCATTTCAAATACGCATTCTGAGGATTGCACTATCCCTTTTGTCCCATAATAAGATATAAAACTTCCGTTTATTCGTCGATTCTGTGCAGAATACTACATGGTTCTAATATTGTAGGTCTCACGTGGCAAAGACCATGTTTCTACGAAGCGTAGAAGTTTGCAAAGTTTGTATCCAGGTAAGCATTGTAATTTTCTAATGATTTCGGTGGCAGAAAGTCGTCTCCGGTATATAAACAGGAAGTTTGAGAGGCCGTTCTACCTGCGGCATGAATTGCTGATCTATTCATCCTATTTTTAAGATTGGTAAGTATCTTCGAGTAAGTAGCCCCTTGGCTTTAGTGAATCGTAATGCTTTCAACGGAAACGATCGGAAACTGTTTTCTCTCAACATTTATTCCTCCACTTCTTTTCAAACTGACTATTTTTAATAATTTGAGTAACTAAAGTCAAAAAAGGTTTTCACTGATTTTGTTTCTTACGACGAGCTTCAACGCCTACAGCAGAATAAAAGAATGTGATCCTATCAGTATTTCACCTAAAGCTTATAAAACTCCGTAATACTAACCTACTAATAATAACTTGCAAGACAAATTTCATCCTCCCGTAGAGGGATAAATGAATGCGACCCCAAGCTGAAATTTCTCACCTATTTTAGTTTCACATCGTCAGTTATCTTTCACGTCCGCTACGTTATACTTGACAGGGAATACTGTCCCAAACTTACGTAATCATAAAGTTATAAATTAAATAAACCGCCACGAGTTTTCCCTTCAACGCAATATTTTATTAAAATATAGCAACATCGTCCGAATCGTTTACGAATTTCCGTATTTTTAAGTTATCTTAAACAAATGATCTGTTTTTTTATCCACCTACTGCGGATCCTACTGCGGTGAACCTTCCGTTTATGGTAACTACTTATTTTCGTACAACTGTATTTTTCGGGTATTTTTCTTTCGGCTTTGGCTTCCTGAAGCAATATATCGTTTTCAGTTTACATTTGTTTGTTACTCCATTTTTCACACTTGAAATTTAAAATATTCTTATTGTTCTTTTATTTTTCTTTTTTATTATTCTTACGTGTAGAGATGTGGCTGAGCATTTTGCTGTTATTGTCACTTGTACTTGTTATGTGCAGATTCCAAGTGCATTGTGCGTTTTGTTTTACTATGATTATTTAGATTTAGTACTTTTTAGGTGAATGTAATACAATACTCTTGATAATCGGAAAAACTAAATAAGCGATATAGTAAACGATTATGATAAAAATAGCTAAAGCAAACTACAGGGTAATATTCTAAAAGTAAAAAACAAAGGTAACGACATGCTGAATACGAAGTTGTTGACTCAACCTATAGAATTAGCGAGTTCAGAATAGACACTAACGCCATAAGAGTCTGACCAGAATTGGAAGCTTTTTTGGTTAAATTTAAAAAAAGTGCAGCAATAATCAGCCTCTCGCAGCACTGGAACGACTCGCCCAAAACATAACTTTTATCTCAGATTTAAAAAGGGAAGTCGATGAGACAGACATTAGAACATTGCGTCACTTCCACCATAATTAATTTACAATAAACTCAAATTCAAGCGCTAATTTCATCTCAAAACCAGCACCCACCACGTTCGCCAAATTGTGGTTCAAGTAATGTTCAGTATCATCAAGTTGTTGTTGTTCTCAAAAAGAAGATTGAAAATTTTGCCAATTCAGCCACTAATTATGTTGTCGGTTACTTAAATTAATTTAGAAAGAATTTCCTCTTCAGTGGCATCCGATGTAGAAATTTGGTGCAAAAGTTGTACCGTCTACATATTCTGGAGGGTTCCCTTGAGCTCTCTTTTGGGGCTATATTTAACTGGGACAAAAAGAATATCCTCTAGGAAACTCATTAAACCGAAGCGAAAGTTTGTATTCAATAGTTTTCCACGTTTGGAAGAATAAGATAATAATACATCTAAAACAGAAATATCTGCTTTCTCTTATGGTTCGATTTTGTAATACCATTCATAATGTTTAGATGCGTTGCAAAATTTAAGGATAAATAACCTAGAGTGAAACGAAGTTATTGCTTTAGAATCGCGTTACTAATTGCAGATATATATCTTAGTTAATTGAGTTGTACAATTTTTAAACATCGTTATTCGTTTTGTTATCTTTTCTAGTTGCTATTCAATAAGTCAATTGCCTACATTAATTATTTATATATAATATATTAGTTTGGGAAAAAAGAAATCCATTATTTTTATATGAACTTCAGGATTTTATTTAACATGCTTTGGATTGTCCGATTTGGGTCAAATATGCACCGTTTTGTTGTACGATTTGTTGCCATTTTAAAGGTAACTTCAAAATGCTTCTCTCATAGAAGTCCTGGTCTCTATTTGCAAAAAACTCTAGTAGTTGATTTTCACAATCCTCCCTAGATTCCAATTTTTTATCATTAAAGAAATTTTGCAATGAAAAAAAAAGATGATAATCGCTTGGTGCCAAGTCCGGACTGTATGGCGGATGCATTAAAACTTCCCAACCAAGCTCCCGAAATTTCTGGCGAGTCACTGTAGATGTGTGTGGCCTAGCGTTGTCCTGGTGGAACACGACACCTCTCCTGTTGGCCAATTCTGGCCGTTTCTGGTCAATCGCTATCTTCAAACGGTCCAGTTGTTGACAGTAGAGATCAGAATTTAGCGTTTGGCCATATGGAAGCAACTCATAATAAATAATCCCCTTCCAGTCCCACCAAATGCATAGCAAAACCTTCCTGGCCGTTTGAGGTGCTTCACCGCTCTTTGACCACGATCGTTTTCGCACACGGTTATCGTATGTGATCCATTTCTCATCTCCAGTCACCATCCATTTAAGAAATGGGTCTATCTCATTCCGTTTGGCCAAGGCTTCGCAGATGGAAATTCGATCCATCATGTTTTTTTCTGTTAATTGGTGTGGCACCCAAACATCAAGCTTCTTTTTGAATCCAGCTTTGTGTAAATGGTTTTAAACTGTTTTATGGTCGATTTTTAGCTCCTGGGCGATGTTACGACTACTAACATGCCGGTCAACTTCGATCATTTCTCCGATTTTATCGACATTTTCGACGACCGGCCTACCTGTGAGAGGTGCATCTTTAACATCAAAAATTCCTGAACGGAATCTACGAAACCAAAATTGCACATAATTGGCTGTTACAGTATCGGAACCATAAACACCATTCACAATTTTAGCCGCCTGGCTTGCATTTTCGCCTTATCAAAGAAAAACTGTAAAATATAGCGAATTTTCTCTTTGTTCACTTCCATTTTTAACACGCTGTAACTCACAACTGAATGCACCAAACAAAAAACAGCGAAAGAATTTTTTTTACTGCGAAATGTCACTTTTCCAACGAGCATAAATGTGAAATTGTTTGATCGATACTTTACGAGAAATCTATCAGTGCAGCCATCTACCGAAAAAATAATGGATTTCTTTTTCCCCAAACTAATATATATGCGTACATATGTGTGGCTTCCGACTAGTTTTTTAAAGGAATTTTTGAAATCAATCGCATTCGATAATCTTTTCTGTTGTCGATATACAGAAACGTTTGTAGAGTAAAAAAGCTTAGAAAAGTAATAATTCGCTACAAATAGTAATTACCTAAGTTATACTCTCAATTTATAAGTATTTTTAGTAATTGGTATAAAACAATGGCAAATAAAACACGGATGACCTTCAATTGGATTTTTGAATCTTTGGCCGTGATACTGAAAGAAACTGCAGGTATTTTTTCATACTTTGCAGTGGTAAAGTATAGTTTTTCGAAACAACGGATGGAACTTATTTCGAAGAACTAAGACTTTTAATATAATTTTGAAAACCACTTACCATTAAATTATTGGAGTAAAATTTTCTACAATCTCTATAGTGTAAAAATTCATGTTCATTGCAATAGATTTATAGTTATTTTTTAATTATATGTCATAGTGTAATTGGTTAATAGGTAAAAGAAACGTCAAGAAAATATTTGTTAAATCTATATTTTTAAACATTTTGTACTTTTAATTGGTATTTGTCGTATACTCCACCATTTTTTAAAACAACACATAAAATTTTTTTGCTATTTGAGTGTTACTTTTGGAGCCTATTTTTATTTTGTTTGCCTATTCCACCTTTTGGATGTATATGTATATGTTTGGCCCTTGTACGTATTTTGTATGATTGATTTCTTTAAAGATTTATTCGTACATATGTTCGCCATTTGGTGCGGTACTATGGTTTTTCATAGTGGCAATATGTTCCGCAGAAATTGTCTGTACTCCTTTATGCTGAAGAGAATTTCAGGTGCTTTATTTGTTTTCTATGATAACAGATTTGCCATCCAGAATGAGGTACATAGTTTTTGCTTAATTGGCATAGTAAATATATTTCTTAATCATAATACTAAGCATTGTATTCTATTCAAGTTTATGTTCCAAATTTATTTTTGTTTATATTTATCAATTTGAAAATCTCTTTTAAAAGCAATGCCTCAAAAATGCACGATCATTAGTTTATTAATGGTAAAAGGAGCTCTGCTTGTTTTAGCGATTACTATTAAAACGAGTAATAGGAATGGGTTGCAAAGAGTACCATTATAATTAGACAAGCAGATATTAGTGCATATTTTAAAATTTGCTTAAATAATTAAAAAATCGGACCTTTTTCTTACCTAAAAGTAAACATACGAAGTAACTTATCACGTGATTATATTCACATAATATGTTTTTCTTATTATTGTTATGTCCCCCTAACTTTTACCATTAAACATAAAGTCAACATCGCATATATTCACTAATTCCTCTGTTCAAAAACAGAGACTATTAGACACACACTCGTACTCACGTCGCACAGTCCACTTTCAGGTTTATATATGTACAAATGTCTCGTTTGTCATTGTTGCTTTTCCGATTGATGATTTTGAAATTGTGGACGTTGGGAATGTTAGGCTGGTTGTCGGTAGCAGAACAGAAATAGAAGCGAATTATTATTACGTTGTTGTTTGATAATTTTCTTACAATACGCAATAAATCTAATATTAGACAATGTGTATGACTGTTCGACGCAAACAGATTTAAGCATGAAGGGAGGAACATGAGCAGACAATTAATGTTAATTGAAGCTATTGTTTGTAGTTCAAAACAAATGAAAAAAATGCCAACATTTTACTTGCGCCTTTCACGCAGGCTTTATGAGTTGAACAGGCGTCAAATGGAAAAAATGTTCAATAGAAAAAAATGGCAGTAGCACTTAAATATAGATTTGTCACATTTGCCTAATCAACCTAGCAACAATATCATCAAATGTTGTATATTAAACTAGTCATTTTACAAACAGAACGCCCTTTGTTTCGATTAGCGCGAGACAAGCAGAAATCCGTGCGGATTATGCGCTCAGAAGTTAAAAAGTTTTATTGTGTGCAATTTTACTAGCACATAGGTTGGAAAAATACGATTAGAAAAAATCACGATTTTGATATAAAGAGATAAATGCAAAAAAATAAATAAATTATATTCATATAAGATTTAAGACAGATTATTTGTGTTCCAATTAACAGTTTGTTGTAATCAACATTAAAAGACAAACGTTAATGTATAAGCTTGATTAACTACGTGCTCCTCCATAAATAATAATATATATGCAGAAATAACGGTAACGTAATTTTTGTGCCGAGAAGAATCAAAATAGAGATATGTAATTCCGTTTGCAATATTTTGATATACACAACGGAGACCTAATATGAAATGTATTACGTGGTTGCGTTAATTTTGATAGTTTTTCCACTTGAAAAGGGCATTTATTGAGAAAATATAAATTACTAGAAATATTTTCGACCATTTTCTACAACTTTTTGTAATCTTTCTGACAACATGGCGATGCCGCGTTAGAAGAACGATATTGTTTTGGCAGCGATCCAACCATCGACCCATTTTCGCTCTTCTTCAACTTTGTGGAACAGCGTGTCCGCCAAATCAGAAGGTGCTGTGCTTGGTGAGCACGCTATTTCTGGCAGAACTTCCTGTTCGGGCTGCGGCGGTATATCCTTAACAACATTTCCAACAATTGTGCAAAATGGCATTTTGAGTTAATTCGTATGTTGGCCACTTTCCCTCCTTTTGAATCTTTCTCAACGTATGTAAACGTCTACAAACTGTTGATTAATTGACCGCTAATCGTCAAATTATATACGACCTTAGAAAGTTATGTAGAAAGTATGTCAGACTTGAGAGTAAAGCCCTTTTCCAGACTTGGGTTTTCCCTTTCGCTGTATAATTATTATAAATTAAAGCATATTAACGATTGTTCGCTTCAAATAATTTTAACATTAAGAAATTCGGGGTAAAGCGAATATAATTCTTTCTGGTTCGTACTTTTTAATATATCGGAAAAGAAAACATTTAAAATGTTCTCTAGGGGTCTAAGATGAATTTAATAGATATTTGCACTTAATTCGATAGATAAAGAGGAGGATTGTGAGAATCAATTGGTTGCATTAGCTAAAATTTTAAAATGAACAGTTATATCCATTATTTATTATATGTAGATATACATATTCATCGAAGTGTATCCGGAAAATTTGAAAGCATTGGCCAAGGTCTCTAGGAGTAGCATGGTTTTGCGTTTATTACTTCACCTTTGTTAAGTTATTTTTACTCGGAATTTTTAATGGAATTCAAGTTCTGAGAGGTACAATAATTACCAGAACTCTTTTTAGGTAAGCCAATATCATGTTAGGTAAGCATCTCACTTGGTGCCATAACCTGCTTGGTGCCATTTGCTTAAAAAGCAAAATAAATGCTAATATTTGTATTTTAAAAATTATTAACAAGACAAAAAAGGATGATGAGAGCAAAGACTACCAACCCATGTTCCATGTTCTGCAACACCGGTTTAATATTGCGCATTGAGGACAGGCGTAATAAATGAAAAGAATTTTCCCATTTCACGTAAAAAGAAGTTAGTAGCCATGCCGTAGCAACTTTAGATTGTTGGTAGTAGTTTTTTTTTGTTTCTCTCTCGTCTTTTTATGGGATTATATTAACACTAGAATTATCGGCATTTTGCACATACATATTTCTACCAAAAGGGATCAGCGTTATCCCTTTTTTCGTAAATTCGCCGCAATTACATAAACGGAGATAAGAAGTTGCAATTTTGCAGTTAAAAAATGGTTATTGTCTGCCTATATTCGTGCCCACTATGTAAAAACAACTGCAACAACCTCGAAAAAGAACATCAATTTTTCCTTTTTTACGTTTAAAATTTTGATCGCGTGTGGATGTTTTCAAAAAACCTGTGAGCCATATGTTCTCCAGGACCACCTCAACGTTCGGTTCAAATATGGTTCCAATTGCTTTATATTTTTTCCAAAATTAACCATAACATTTTTTCCGAATTTCCAATTTACTTCACCGTACAGGAGCGCAATCTTCATCCATCTATAAATAAAAGAGTTATAAATTGGAAATGAATTAGAAACAAACTACTATTAACATGTTATGGTTAATTGTGGGCGTATCGATAAGATGACTGGGACAATTTTTGGCAAAACATACAGCTGGGCTTGAGGATCATTTAGGTAGCAGACTTTCCGAAATATCAGGATCAAAGGTTATAGACGAAAATATTAAACCACTATCACTTTTTTTTAAAGATGGTTTAGTTTCCCATTGAGGGTGGGCGTGTGTGCCGGGATATCTCATCGAAATTTGTAACATCGGATATTTAATTGATCATGGATTGCTTGTGCCAAATTTTAGCTTCCTACCTTCCTTTTTCTTCTCCTATTATAAATATTTCAAGGTTTTTTTGTATAAGCAAAAACCACCAAAAAACGTTGGAACATTACTTACGGCATAAGTTATTTTTTGAAGATCGAAAATTAAAAAGAATATAAATGACGCATACGGTAGTTGTAATGTTAAAATGACTTTGGTAAGAATAGTAAAAAACACTAAAAAATTCTGAAAAAATACAATGTCGTGATCAATGATAAGAACTCATGCCGAAATTTTGGGATACACAAAACCGAACGACATCATTCGTCATAAGCGAAAAAAGGACAACATAAAAAGTCAGAGCAGATTAATTTTTGATTAAAAAATTATTCATAGAATGCCAATCAAAAAATAGTGTTAGATCAGCAAACTACGCCTAACGCTGTACATAAAACAAATAAAGTGAATATTTCATTTAACCTTCACGGATACTTCGACATGATGAAGCTATCGCTAGCTCACGCAAGTGTCTACCATTGACTTAATATGGGAAATCAACTTGTGGAGGATAGAAACTTATTATATATATTCTTTTATCCATTTCCATTTATCCCGATTGTATGGTTTTTTCAGCATATAAGCCGCATTTCTGCTTTCTTCGACTTATGAAGCAATTGGGTGTTCAAGTCCTGTACTACGAATGTACAATCATCTTACTAATTTGCCGTGGATTTTGTTATATCGTTTATTTTTATGTTGTATAAATAAATCTTTGATAAAATTAAAAGGAAGTTTTCAAAAATGTCATAGGATTATCTTTGTGTAGATAAAGCGGTTCTCCTGCGAGTAGTTCACCATTATGGTTTCTGAGCGTTATATGTGTAGTGAATGAAACTCCTTACGTATCTTTGCTGAACTCAGACGTTGAGAAATCCGATCTTCAGGAATGAAATATGGTTTATTTTTTTATAGTTGTTGGATTGCGAGACTATTCAACCAAAAAAAATTTTTTTATAGTATTCAAAAGTATAATTTTTGGACGGCATATATCAATATATCAATAATTATGTCTTTGAAGTTGTCAGTTAGTGGTGGTGACAAAAGCATTTTTAATAACACTTCTTCTTCTTGTGCTAATGCTTTCGATATTTCTCTTGCCACCACAAAATATTAACACTTTCATTTTGACCCTGTTATAAGAATTGATGGCGTCAAATCCTCTGTTTTCAGTGATACACCGCTTGTAACTTTGCGAAAATTTCTTACTGCAGCAACTATTTCGCTTATGGTATTCATCTTTCTCTTTCATTTTCTTAGTGTATTGTTTTGTTGTTGTTGTGTTGTTGTTGTTGATTAAGTTTGTGCTTATTATATGCATGCATATGCCTACGAATAACTACACTTATTTATAGATATATGCTTACAACGTATTGCAATAGCTTTGAGCATTTTGGGTATTTCATTCTAGGACCACTTCTGCATAACATCGGGATCAGTTTCTATGAATCGTTATAATTCGTTATTTTCTTTTAAATTTTCCTTGAATTTGGGTTGGGACTTCAGAATACGCTGTCGTTTGTTTATGCGTCGTTAAGAAAAATTGCATTTTTGCTCAAGCTAACCGAACTTTTCAAAAAAAAAAAATTGAGAAATGTTATGTTCATTGCAGAATTAACATACTTAGCTTGTCGTATTTTACTCTTAAAAGCCGTCTTACTTGACTCCCACGTCGACGGAATTTTCAAAAAAATGTTAATCCACCAAATCGTGACGTGTACTATTTTAAATATGAAATTAACACACGTAACATACTGCTACTCTATAAGTCGTCTAATTTGTCACCAATGACGACGTGGTTTTTAAGAAAAAATTGATTCACGACGTTGTAACATCTGCCATGTTTAATTAGGAATTAACACACTCAACTTGTCGTATTTTATTTTCCAAGTCCTTTCCGTCCGTACTCAATTGATTGCATTGCTAAGAAAAAACAAATCGGTCACATCATGGGATATACCATGTTTATTTCAGAATTAATACATTTTTAGATATTTCTCTGACTTTCAACAGAAACCTACCGGCAGAAACTTCTAATGATTTTGTCAAATTTGAAGCCGATTACTTTATTTTTGCGGCCAGGAGAATGTTTACCACAGGCATTACGCCGACAAAAAGGCAGATAGACAGAAGGGTGTACTTATATCGATTCATAATTTGAATCTGGTAACGATACTTTATTGGACTTTGGAGGTTTTCTTTTGGGTATTCCGAACGTTTTGACAAAATTCTGCCCGTCGGTGGTGGTGGTATATAAAAGAAGAAATATATTAAGTGCAGCACTTTGGTTACAAAATATTAGAAAAGATTCTACAATTTCGCCTCCTTAAAAAACAAAAAAAAAATTAAACAAATAAAACGCAGCTGTACGGTTATGCTTTTATGGTGTGTAATATTAAAGTCTAAATTTAGAACGAATTGTGACAGCAATAAATTTAAAAATATAAAAAAAGAGCAACTAACAATTTAATCCATCTAGCAAACAAATGGAATTAAGAGCTTCTTTTATAATCACCCACTACCTAAATTTTTAGAAGGCTGTGAAAACACAAGCTATTGTTGTATGAAATGGATAGATTGATTGGTTGCTACCGTTTACGAAACAATAGCTATCACTACTTAACATCAAATTATTTGACTTTACGTGGTTCTGTCGGCTCTTTTAAAAAGCGACTAAGCGTAAGAAAAAAAATGAATATCGACATAACATATCCCAATTTACCTGGAAATGCATCACATAAACAGAACTTGTTTTCCCAAAATAAAAACAAAAGTGACCATCATGGCTGTCGCCATTAATCGTTTTGCGTATATTTATATAGAATATCAGCTGTCTATATAACCATAATTTTTCAAAACCCTTGATTTTACTCGTCATTGCGTTTTAGTGGAATTGGTGAATGATTAGCTCATCATCAAATACATGAATTGAGAGATCCTGAACAGCTCCGTGGTGATGAATTGTTTAGTTAGTAGTTCTGATGTAATACCTCGACATTTAATTAGATGTAATTTAATCTTTCCTCATTCGTTTTTTGTTTTTTAAATTTAATGTTTTCATTTTCTACTGGGAGAACGACGTTGTAATTGTTAGTAAACCTAAACCTATGTAGATGGTATGAACTGTGGGTTTAGTGGGTGGACATAGATACTTAATTTTAGAGGACGACCACTAATGAATAAATACTTGACGTACGATGAAAAATCGGGATATCTTCATTTTGTCGAAACGTTTGCAACCCCCAGAAAGAAGCTGCAGAAATTTCACAAAGTATATACATGTCATCTTTACCAGCATCAAAATCGATACATAAGTCCGTCTGAGATTCTTTTTCTAAATCTTTGGTACAGATTCTCCTGGAAAAAATGAAACTATCGGCTTTTAATTTGAGAAAAACATTGGAGGGTTGGAAGCTCATGCATGCATGAAATGGACAAAAGTAGGGCAGATCAGTCGAAGGACACGATTACAATGCAACACAAATTGAGAACACCTACGCCTTTAAAACATAAAAAAATTGATTTTTTGCTCATTATTCACAAACTCCAGCACACAAAACTACAAAAACTTACATGTGTATTTTATGGGTGACCCTGTAGTGCCTGCACAAACGCGGAATTAACTGACCAAGCCCACCTTGCATTACAGTGCACCAAAATTTCAGACGGGTCCCTCTGCGTAATATCAATAACGAGCGATAAACGCAAAAAGCCAAGGTGTTCTAAGGGTCTGCTGCGTTGTAGGCGTGCCATTTGACTGCTTTAGATCCTATTTAAATGTTTTTAAGCGTTTCGAAGTATTATTTTAACTGTTGCAAACGGGCGTATGTTTAGTCCAAATGCGACACACTTGGGGAGGCATACAGTTGGACAGACGGAAACCCAGACGTGGTAAGGTGCATTCCAAGTTTGACACTGGCTACGCTACTTTTCAAAGTTTTCAAAGTTTATTTCTGGGCTTTTGACAAAAAACTAAAAATGTGATACACTATAATATTGAGTAGGCAAGATCAATCTCTTCCATTTTGATAGTGTCTAATAAGTAAAAAAAACAATTTCTTCTACCTTTTAAAAAGTAGAGATGCCCTCGGTTTACTCAATAACCTCATATACGGTCACACTACGTTCGATTGCACTAGGTCTTGTTTTCAAGTTCATTTTGTGGTTTTCCTAAATTAACAACGCTCTTTTATGGCAACATTGATGTTGCACAGTTTTGTTGACACTTTTGCTTGCAAAATTTGCTATAAAGTGACAGAAACGAAGGCAAGTAAACACAAGCACTAGTGTTATGGCCGTTGACTAAAATAAGGCTGCTAGTAGCGTTTCATTTTTGAGAGGTTTCCGTTGTTTTACAAAAGCAATGCAATTCAACAATGTTTTCTGTCATATTGAAACTAATGTACTATGCTTTAGTAGCAAATTATTTGTGTCCTGTATTTTTTCAAAATTACCTGCATGAAAATTATATAATACATAGATACCACCATCACAATAAAAAATGGAGTCGCGGACCAACAATTAGCAAAACCGAACGTTACTGTTAAACTTTTAAAAATTGCCTGCCAGCCTTTCTTCTCATTGCTATCCTATTAACTCCATCTGTCATAATTGACGTACTTTTCTTTGCATTATTTTTCTTTTTTAAAAGAATGCAAGTTGTGTTATACGTAACTGCTGCCCACTATTCAAAGCAAATACCACGGCCGCTTGCTTGCATATCTGCTTTATTGGTCATTATATTGTTAAAGTTTTGCAATAACGAAAGAAAAAAATTCCTGCATGGATACATATATGGATACATGTATATGTATATATCCGTATGCATAAATTATTTTGGCCCTTTAGATATTCACTGTGTTTTTATTAAGCAAAAATTTTACCTTAGTTAAGAGAAAGATTTGCTCTTTAATGTGTTAATGAAAACTTTGTATACGGTACCTTTCTTTCTGCCGCCAACTTCATTATAGCACAAAATTTTTTAAATCCGTTGTTGCCCGGTATTGTCTTGGATTCACCACACGTATTCGTATTTTCCAATAAATCTGCATAAGCGTATCACTTACGAGGTTTAAAGTTTATTGCAAACGTTGTTTGCTTTACACTACACTTACATTTTCCTTTTACGGGAGTGTTTGCAGCATTTCGGCGGAGAAGTTTACATCAAGCCCCTCCTTATGTGTTTCTAACATGTTACGACATTACTTGCCATTGGCTAAACAAAACAGTGCATTCTTTCAGGTAGCATTAGTTTTTTGTGGATGAACGCAACGCAGTTTCTTTTACTAAGATAAAACGTTCGTCATGTGCAAAAATTTATTTTACTATATCGACTAGTGCACATAATATGGGTAGTCCAACATGGGTATAGAAAGGAAGAAACGACAACAAGAAAGACACAGCAAAAAAAACCCCTAACCATATACGGGTAAGTTAATATGAACGCGGAATTTCTATATAGCCAAAATATGCATTTATTATATGAAAAACACCAAATACACTACCTATATATTTTTTCCACCCGTCGACGGATGGTTCATCGAGGCGTTTTTTTCACATCTATGTATGAACCAAAGCACTGCTTAATAAGTCCTGACCTATCGATGCAAACAAGAAGTAGTCGGAAGGACTCGAGTCTAGTGCGCCTCGAACTCTTCGCGAACTAATTTTGCAATTTGAACAGACGGACAGATGCGATGTAAAAAATTGCCCTGATTTTGCTTATTCTCACCGTTTTTTGAATACCGTTGATATTGATAAGTTGTTGTTATTAGCATTTGATATCAAGCATTTCACCAGACTTTGACAGATCACATCGCTGTGGTCCAAGCAGAGAATGATGTTTTCTTGTTACATCGATTCGGTGTTGCAAAAGATGTGGAAGGATCGCCTGAATCTAACCATGAATTTCTGCGGTTTGTTTTCTCGAAATAAATCCTTTTTTAATCCGAGTGGAGGAAGAAAAACCGTAATTTGTTTTTTTTTTGGACGCAGCTCGAGATGTTCAACGGTATTACAAACTATGCTATTATATTAAAAACTTCTATTGTCATGGGTTGAAAATCTTTGTAAATGTCAGCAAAGAAAACAAAAAAATGGCGCGAATTGCGCAGTTTGATGGTAACTACATTGACGGTAGGACGAATTCCGGTCTCAGGTTTACATACTTGCTATTTATACGTATATATGTCTGTGCGCAAATACAAAAATATACGTTCGAACGTGTGTAAACGGAGGGGAATATTATGAATGAAAGGGCTGAATGCTTTGTAGAAGTTTTATGTACTTATTATATTTGTGGATAATGTTTCTTATTTAAATTTTTCTTTATGTTTTTCCTAGTTTTGAATCTTTGCCAGCGGCTACTGCACATACATTTGCAGTTTATTCGGCCCTTCGTAAGAATATATTTAAAGGCAAATGTTTGTAAGTGTTTATATTGGTTATGCACGATGGCAAACAATTTAGAATAAAATTAAAAAGAAGATGACTACCTTTGTATTATATGTACGAGCGTCAGTCTATATGCAACTACAGGTAAGTACTACATTGGTTAAGTCTTCTATTTTGCAATTCCCGGCAACACATCTTGGGCAGTTCACTTGTTTCCTTTGTATTGAGGAATCGAGTATAAAAGCCCTGAGGGTCATGCCCAAATGGTTGCAGGCACGGACGAAAGCAATCATGGCCGCTAAGTATTTGGCCTCTGTCGTTGGTTGACAGTTTAAACTTATTAAGTACACAGAAATTTATAAGTAATATGTAACGAGTTTTAGCTGACAATGAACTATTTAATACTCCATATTATTGTGTGCTTACATGTATTTTAATCAGCGATATATGTTGGAGAAAATTGTAAAGCACTGCGAAGTATCAATGTACACAGAGATGAAATTCGATGAATGTGATATTCCTCTGCATAAAATAACAATTTTCCATTTAGTATTGTTGAGCTATTCATTGTAGAAAGACGCCAGTCGTGGGACGCTCAAAATTGCATTGTCGACATTCATTACTTTTGATTGATTGATTTGGAGAAAACTGCTGCCGAAGCCCATCGAACAATTTCACAAGCATATGGTGATACTGCTCCTTTTTATCCTAATTTTCGGTTTTGGTTAATTTTGATGTTAGTGACAAAAGCGGCCTAGAGGACCAAAAAGGTTCGAAGGTAATGAATTGCGAGACTTATTAAACGAACACCCAGATCCGCCACTCAACGAATTTTCGAAAAACTTATCACTTTTTGAATCAACTGTTTCAAGTTGTTTCCATGCGATAGGAGAAATCTGAAAGGAGAAAAAGTGGCTACGATAAGAATTGACTGTAAATGCCATTTCGAATAGTTTCAACACCATGGTTTTATTACTAGCCATGCAAAAAATAAGAAATTTATGTGGGGTATTATGACTGGCGATGAAAAGTAGATCTACTATCATAACCCCAATAATAAAAATTAATGGATTATTCCAAAAGAGACGTCCACATCGGCTCTGAAGAGGAATGTTCATGGCCACATTTTTGCTGCACATATAGTGCCGTCAGCAAGGTATGGTGTATTATGAGCCACTAGAAGTGAATGAAACTGTTATGCAGACATCTGCTGACATCAATTGAATAAACTCAACGATGTATATTGTTGCAAAAAACAGCAGCAATAAGGTTTAACAGAAGCAAAGTAATTTTTTTGCATGACAACGCTCGGCCACAGGTTGCAATAGTGATCAAGGATACACTGTAGCAACTCGAATAGGATGTTCTGCTGCAGCCAACGTACTTAACAGACGTAGTGCTTTCTGATTACCATCTGTTCTGATCGGTGCTACAGCATGTCTTGCCTGACACGGTTTCGAAATGCTGAAGAAGTTTGAAAATGGGTCGATGATTGAATCGCCGTCGTAATATTATTCTTCCTATTTATCCGGTACTCTATGGTAAGGAAACTACGCACGTCCATCACTCTTTTAACGAACTTTTCCACTTACATTGTCACTAGCGGATGCTGAAGCAACTGACGTGTTTTTTTTTTTTGCTCAAATTAACTTGCTGTTTAGATGCTTTTTCACTTCTTATAAGCGAGTGTATTACTTAGTCATTATTTCAAGTGGAGGATGTTTGTACCTATGCTTATACAAAAAAAAAAAAACAATTTCTTTTCAATTCAACTGCTCTTTGTACTTTTACCCATTCAAACCATAAAGAACAAATGTATCTTGCTTTGCGCTATAATAAATAATAAACAGTGCTGTTTTGTTCATTACTTCTTCAAAGCCTCATAGTAGAAAAAAATAGAATAGAAGAAAATAAAATAGAATTTAATACAATAAAATTTTCTTGAACTGAATTTCATTGAATTGAAAGACAAATTATAATTTGCAATGGAATTGAAATTGGCATTCCAATAGAATGTAATTGAAATGAAAAAAGGTTCGTTTTCATTTCAATTAAAGTGAATAAAAACAAATTGATGAAAATTAATTGAAACTTGGGGGAGATCTCTTCCCTACGTTACCAACGGTAGGTCTAACAAAAGCAGGCTGTTGTTATAAGAAGAGGAAGAAAAAAGTGGACCATTTAAAGGGCCTCTGATGAATTCACAGAAAACCTCGGAAGCTACATCATAGACACATATTCAAGATTTGATTTTACCAGACTTATGTGTAGCCGTTTTGTTTGGTATGGGTCGTCAAGCTTTTTGCACCACCATTTAATAAAGTCTAGCGCTGACCTAGCTTTTTTTTATGAGCAGATTAAACCGTAACCGTTCAAATGAAACCCCTAAATCAATGGTTGAATTTGTATTTTCGAAGCTTTCTGACCCGATAAAACACTCAGTACTAAATGAATTCCTCCTTGAGGATAAAAGCTTCTTGCACTCTTTGGATTTAATTGAAATCAGATTGAAGGGGAGAAACGTGAAATTCAAATGTGAGATACAAAACTGTGCAATAACGCCAGTGTACTAAGATATGGCTGGCCTTAACCATCGAAGAGAGATCAAAATGTGCAGAATGTATAGAAAGTCCTAAGTGGCCGCCGAGGGAAATCTTACGTCACGGAAAATTCATCAGCGGTAACGGTGCTAAACAGAACTTTGAATAAACTGCTATAAAAGTAATAGCTTATGCACCTTATGTATGAAGTTTAAAGACCAACTATTTACGGTTGGCTAGATCAAAACACTACTAAAAGTTTTGTATGCGCCTTCCAAGCGAAAGCTATTAGAGAAAGTCTTGAAACCGTCACAAGTAAGCTTTTAAACCGTTCGTACCGGTTGATCTTCTTTTCAGAAAGCCTTGCTGAAATGAAGAAATAGAAGACTTGACAGCAAAAACAAACTATTGAGTAACAACTTGCTCAAAAAATTTGGACAAAAGATTAAATTCACTACGACTCTGTAGTTCTCGCCAAAATGTAGATTTCTGTTTTTTCGGCAGTTTCTTTGGCGCAAAGGGGAATCAAATGTTTTCTTAGAAAGAGTAAAAATCAATGCGAGAAAACTGCATGGTTCATCAGAGCATGATTTGAGCATACGTGACGGAACGTCATTAGGTCGTAGCGCACAACTATAATTTACGAACCTTAACGCTTGTAATATGTCGTTTTCTGAAATGAAAAAATGAGAAGTCGAAATAGAGTTCATGATTATCAGTTAAATCGATATGGGCGGTAAAAAGATTTTCTTGGAAATATTAAGCAAAGCGGTTCGAGGTTTAAATGTCGCAAGAGGATTCAAGACATAAGGCGATCCTTCTTTTAGTATATGTAAAGGTATTCGCGATAACTATGGTTTTTAGGATAATTACGTCTACACCTAGCAGGCGAGCAGTTAAAATAATCATACGCAAACCCCTATGTTTCAAAAAGTTTTTGTTCTTAATTTGCCGTACTTAATCTCTTTGTTTAACTAGTTTGCTGTGTTGTGTTTAAGTAATTTGTAGTTTAATCGTAAATAGCATTAAAAAAGAAGAATGTTAAGGTTCCTATATTCCCATTCGTAAAGTCAAACATATTGTGTGAAATATGAGCTCAAGACAGCAAAATATTGACTTTGCTGAAATCATATTCCGCATTTGATCAAGTAAGATGTAAAATGTTGAAACGATTTCACCGGCCAGTTTGCTTGAAACGATAAAATTCATTCAGACACAGATACTCATGCGAACTGAAAGGAGGACGGCGACTTGCAATTATTTCAGAGAAATTGACACAAAGAAATTCTTTTACTACATTTAGCAATATGATTCCATTGAAGAAGACTCCGATCAAAAATCTCATTGATAAACGGGGTAACTTTATCAGCCGTTGAAGTCTGCATTATAGCACTAATTAAATTGTGATACGCTAAAATCCTCCAAACCTTATGGCCATATCAGTCGATTTTGAAGTTTCAGCAGCGTCACAAATAAGGGCGGCATGTGTCTTATTGCTGGAAATATTCATATTTGGGGAAATGCAGGAACTATGAACGTTTATTACCAATCCTCATATGAGCGGCATTATAAATAACGTCAGGAGGTATTTATTCAAATAAATAAGATGCAAAAGCAACTAGGCCAATTAAAAAACCACCATTACCGTCTGGTCGATCTTTTCGAAAAACGTAGAAGGCGTTAGGAAACAGCTCCGAAGATTGTAGACCAGATTTAAACCAGGTTTCAGTTAAACCCAAACAAAAAAATTCTGTGCTCACTGAATTCAGGTAATTGGACAGAGTTTGATAGCCTGATGCGCCTGAGCAAACATTCTAATTTTTATATTTATGAAAGAACAAGTAAACCGTTGTTGTTATTATTCATAAATTAGAACTTAAAAATATTTATACTACGTTGCATACGTCGCGCTCTCACCAACAACCGCAAAATTAGTTATCCAAAAAATAAGAAAAAGAGGGTTTGAATTTATAAGCAAAACCATGGACCATAGCAATAATTAAATACAAAATGAAAAGCATAAACTGCTCTACAAAAATAGGAAAAAAGGATATGAGTTTTGTTTTTAAAACTCGAGGGGAACTACTTGATTTGATTTTATTATTAGTTTATTGCGTAAAAATTCTGATATATGAAAAATATAATATGCGGTAACCCAATAAAATCTACATACAATATCGAAAATTAAGTTTCCTCTTAATAAAAACTGTACTTGTGAATTAACGGTCAAAAAATATATTTTTTGAGAAGCAAAAGTTATGTTATATAATACCTCAGATTTTGTTTTCGATTTAAGAAAAAGTTACAAGCATGAAATATATTTTAATTCCACAGAAAATTTGAATATAGCATCGCTAGAAGGCGCGACAGAGAACATCTTTATTTTACAGTACTTAGTTCTTGTACTGGTTTTCGTACATTTAAATAATTAATTATCAATTAAAATGAATTTCTTTACTTCTTTTCCTTAAAATGTCACAAACTATACGAAAACGCAAAGAAATTTCTCAAAAGATTATGAAAGGTAAAAAGTGCGGAAAAATCGTAAAGGAAAAAAATCAAACCAGTTGGGGTAAATCGTGTTTCTGTTCAAACTATTATAAACTATTACAATAACGCAAATATCACGGAAAATAAGCATTGATCAAGTCGATCAAACAACCCTATAGGGTATAAAAATCGAAATATTATCGGAATTGCAAGAAATGAAGCCAAAACTAGTACTGGTGGCATTGCAAAAAACCTAAAAATATATAAATCAATTAGTTTAAAAAAATGGAATAGGAAGATATAAGCAAACACGTCGTAACGAAATTATTAGGAGCGAACATAGCTTAGAATAGGCAGAAGTGGATTTCTTTTGAGGAAATAAATGACAACGATTACGGTTCGGTTATTATGATTTTTAGAAAGAGTAGATTTGAGGTTGAGATTTATTTTTATGTGGGCTGAGAGGTTGGTGAATTGGTTATTGTAGATAGATGATTTTAGGTTGTTCATTGCAATGGATGGAATTTGGTGTTAAATTCTTCGCTTGAGATTACTGATGTCACAAAAGAATGCTTATGAATTTCAGTATTTGGGGATCTGCTTTCATGCTGTTGTTATGACATGTTATTATATGTTGGATGAACTGTGCGAGTAGTGAGTTTACTGAGAAATAGGCGCTTTCCTTCATCGAAACTACGTAACTTTTTAGAATTCTTGGTGGCGGCTGTTGTGACGGTTGTGGGTGGTTTAGTCATGGGTGACGTTACTCTGGAAGTTTCTGAACTCAACGCTAAACGTAGAGTTTTTGATAAAATTCTTTGCGATATTGGTCTATTTCAGTCCTTAGCTTATGAATAATTTTCTCATGTGAAAAAAAAAAAAAATTTTGTGCATTCACGAGAGGATCATCAGGTGAGGAGAGGATCATTCGTGGGCTTTGATACGATTTGTGACGCAAGCAATATATGCACAGCTGCGCTTCATGAACATAATCGTATCGTTCGTAGGGTGTATAAATCAGAAATATGTAATATAAAAATGCGAAACATTGATATGGAGGGTGATATTTTCTCTTACATAAATTGCGCTCCGCTATTGAATGTTCACGAACTGCGAGGGTCGGCGATTGCAATTTGTTCTTCTTTGTGCTTTACGGCTTTTGGCGTTGTCAATTCGCTCAGCGATTTCAGCTCTGCTTATGATGAAGTTCAAAGATTACTTCGGTAAAGCATAGGTTCCATCCGCAAACTCCATCAAAAAGAGATGAACGAGAATCCGATTCTAATCAGTGACTGAAATTTTGAGAGTTTAAAGCGTTGCAAGACAATCGTTAACGCGTGTTTGAATATCTAAAATAATTTGACTATTTTCTTCGCTTAATGGAGGAATGTTGAATAGAGTTCGCACTGAATTTTCGAATAATATCCGCATTCATACTTTGATTGCAGAGCTTGCCATGCCAGTATGAAATTCTAATCACAGAAAGCTTAGCGCTTTACCATGGCACTTGCCTTACCTGTAGTTTTATTGCACAAGTAACATAACTTTTAAGCTGCTGTTAATTTGGTATGGTTAAGATAAACCCCAGTGAATATGTCTCTGAAGGTTATCCCCTCCTCGTGACCACCTTCGAAGACCTCTATATATCGCATGGGTGAGATTTTATATCTACTAATTGTTGCTCATTGTGCTGCTGCAATACGTTGTATGTTTGATTGACTGCACTGTAATAGCCACTGTATTGCTTAAACTTATTACAAACTCCTGCAATCTGATTAAACGACCTAGAACAT
Organism: Glossina fuscipes; assembly: GCF_014805625.2. Classification (NCBI taxonomy): domain Eukaryota; kingdom Metazoa; phylum Arthropoda; class Insecta; order Diptera; family Glossinidae; genus Glossina; species Glossina fuscipes. Next base: position 521,459 of record NW_024003726.1, read on the forward strand.
TTTTATTTCAACGCCACCAACATTTATCTTTTGCTATTTATAACGTTAAATTAAATAACAGTGACGGCCAACATCGGGCCCGAATACTAATGTAAATTTGCACCCGAAGAACTTTAATGGCGATCGTTATTCTTGAGTATGAAATTCAGCTTTTAAAACTTTCTATGCGCACCTCCTTATATCTTTGATCAAATGTAAGCAGTCTAACTATTTGATATTGACATATTAAGGCTTTTACTTTGATGTTTGTTTCCAGATTTCTTTTTTCATATAATCACTACTTAACGTTTGACATTGTATTCTAGGTTCTTTAATTTAGATGAATTTTAGTCGTTTGATTTAGTAAAGCGTGAAGTCTCTAATACAAAAGGGCCATGATTAATATTCGATTAAAGCAAACGAAAGAAAATTCCCTTTTTTGTATTTTGTAATAAAAGCAGATATTGAGCCACCGTTTCGTTTCGAAGTTGACTTCATATCACCTATTCATTTAATAGCGATATGAGTTCCTTGGCGGTTCAAAAACGAATGAACACATAAAAGTAAAAACATAAAGAGGAAGCACTGAAATATAAGGGTTACTATGTGCTCAAAAAATACTTTAAAATGAGCAAGAGATATATATATAAATAGATTACAACATCGAACTTTCTACGCTATGTTTAAGTAATCTTTGTCTTATATTATTATGATATTATTATAATAAGGTATCTACTCTTTGGATGACTTTAATCAGTTTAAATCTCTTCTCGGCAGTTCCCCCAACTGCCTGATGTAATCGCTGTGTAAGAGACAAGCCTGGGTTTTGAGGAGTTTATAATTGCAGAGAAGCGGTGATTTATTACTACATATAAGAAAAGTTTGAGTTACTCTGTAAAATTTTCTAGGGCTTATCGCTATTACTTCGAAATATTTTGACATTGATCTAAAACCTATGAAAATTATCTCTTCTTATAGTTCACAAAAATGCGTAATTACTGACTTCATAAATATGTTTGATGCCACTCGTCAACATTACGATGATATGTCGACAATCTTTTGGAACTTTAAAAACATGTATAGATCACGTTTTTAGTAATTTCTAGAACAGAATTTATGTTGATTCGGTTGAACGTAAACTATAAGTTCACAACATAGCGTATTGTAAAATCAAAACTAAAATAAAAACTATACAACATATCGAAAAAACAAAGAAACAGTTTGAATATGAATATTTGCAAGATATTTTATCTGTTAATTTATTAGCATTGAAAGCCTCTGACTTACCAAAAAATATTATTTCTTTTATGTAGACTACGGTAAATAGCACAACTCTAATTTTTACTTACAGAAAACAACTTTGTTGTGAACTAATGCTCTATACAAATAAAAATCTTCAAGAATTAATATTGTATAAACAAGAATTACCACAAAATACGCTAAAGTAAAGACGAACGGAGTCTCGAAGACACGCTGAAAACGTTAAGCTAAGTTATTAAAGGCGGAACTAGGGAACGTAGGGACAACTTTTATATTCGGAGGATGAATAATACTGGTCTTGATAAAAAAAAGTGTTGGAAATCTATCAACGCTACTCCAAGCCTTTCAAGAAGTAAGGAATAAATTCAGACCACAAAAAAGTGAATTGTTTTAATAACTATTCTGTACTGTTTGTAAGACATCTCACAAGACAAATAAAAATTACATTCCTTGAGATCTAATAGTGTAGAGGATATTTAAATGTAATTGGAGACATCAAAGTGAATAAAAGCATGGGGCACTAATTAGGTAAGGAGTTAGCCAAATATCATTTTCGAGTTTCAAGTTTTTTGGTATATGTATGCACAAGAGGCGAGTCAAACGGTCAATCATACCTGTCGGATCAGCCGTTAGCTAAATAGCCAAAATTTTACGTCAGTATTGGTTTTTCAGAGATAGTTTTGTTTGCATTTATAAAAAGAAACAGCAGTAAACTGAAAACAAAATAAATGCCGAACAAAATTACAAATTTGCGAAAGATAAGTGAAAAAATATTTTTTCTTTTCTTTTTACTCCAATTAGTGCTCTTAATCAGCCAAAGCTTATAGACAATCCTGTATCATCAATCTTTCCATACGTAGTTAAATACTAGCACAATAATTTATAAATCGCAAAGAATGAACAAAAACTCGTCACTCTATTTTATGACGCTGTCTGGGAAAACAGCACAATTCTCACTTGAGATGCGAATTTCAAATGCACAAAACAATTTTCGTTTTATCATCTAGAAATTTTAGTTTATATATACGTGTTTTTGAAATTTAGTGCACATATATGTAAAAAGGTGCATCTTATAGTCCGAAAAATACGGTAGTCCACTTATTTGTTTATATTTTTGCGTATGTACATATAAATATTTTCTTTGCGAGATTTGCAACCGCGACCTGAAGTTTGTGGTAATAAAGTTCAGACTTTCTGGATCGCGACACACATGTATAGGGCCATTCCAGTAAAAGAGCTTACCTGAAAGACGATTGGCCTGGAAATCAAAATTACCACTTTACACATTACCACTACGTAGTTGTGTCATTCAAACACCCTTAAAGTTCCAGTTAATGATGTCGTTACTTTTCAAAAATCTAAATTAAGCCAGCCCGTTTTTCCAGTTCGATGGTGTATTTTAGTCAAAGAGAGAAACAGCAAATACGATTCCAGCAACATTGCAAAGCTATCAAATGTTTGTGCAGTCCTTTACAACGTTCGCGTGCACTATAAAGTGCTTAATCCGAAAATTCAGGATTTAAATCCTGCAAATCTCGTTACTTATTTTGACGACGGTGTCGACGACACGCCATACGCCGTCGAAGCGAAAGCTAGGTAACCAAAAGACACATAATCAGTACCCAGGTTAAAATGATATATCAATATAATTTTTAAGAGATTGTGCAGCAAATTTGCATCATTATCAGCAGATACTCTCAGATGATAATAATGACTGCAGTGTATCCCGGTATTCTCAAGTGACATAAAGTAGTTTTTGTGCTAAAGGAAATTAGTGCTTATAGTGTAGAAATATATCGTCCAATCGCGAGTCTTTTCACAATACATAACATTTTTGCAAGGATTATACACGAAAAATTGGCACCATAAAAACATTGAAAAAGATGAATTATTGTACGATTTTCAGTGTGGCCTTAGAAAAGGTGAAGTATCGAAGGTTCGGTCTCACATGTAATCAGATATATTTATAATGGCTTAGATAAAAACTTTAACGGTGTTGCTGATATATTTTTTGATTTTTCAAAGGCTTTCAAAGCCGATCTCTCATCTATTACCTAGAAACCTTTTGTAGTTATCTGGGCACATAATCGTGGTCGGTTTTCGGTGGGAATTCTCTCCACACATGTTGTGGTCTCATATGGAGTAATTTAGGTTCTGTAAGTAACTGGGTATAGCTGATGATAACTTATGGGGGATGAAGAAACCCTTCTCTATAAAATGATCTCACATCTTTCATCGTCTCGACGTATGAACATTTGTCGATATATCTCCTCAATATTTGTTATGAAGACAAATCCGATGATTTTTTAGCGGAGGCGCCAGAAACTTCATGTAGTCTGATTGTTGTTTTATCTAAATTGCTACACAAAAATGTGGAATAAAAAAATTGGGCGCTAACATAGAATTGATGTCTATTCCTTTCTGGTGCCGGATCTCCTTACATCTCGCCTTGAAATTCGTACATAGTGTCTTGTTGGAATGATCCTTAAGTAACTGGTTCTCAAAGATGGAAAATGTCTTGTAGGCCAACTCCTGCGTTTCTATTAGCTCAGATGGATCCTCGGGAAAAACAACGCCACAATAGAGTAGTGTTCATTATTAGTCTGGATGTTTTTTACAAAATAAGCATCGCACTTCCGTTCGTTTTGTGAAAGGCCGTATTCGTGTGATCCATTATCCCGCACTCTCCCTAATCGCCTAATACCACAATTTAATAGATCGCTACCAAATATTCCCGTATCAGAAATAGAAATTGATCATGTCTCAAGCTCGGCTTAACCTTGATTTGGTGACATCCCGACACTGAGAAGCCAATCAAGAGATGTAGTTAATTAAAAGATCATTGGGCAAATATATTTTCCTATTTTGTATCGAAGTGGAGTAATATTCGCTGCCTTGGAGAATACACACCTTTCTTAGTTGATACAGATATATACCAGTCAACACTACATTTGGAATTTCTTATTTTAAACTGTTGATATGTTGATTCAGCTGGAAAGGGAGTATTGTTCTAAGAACAAATGCTTCCCAAATTGTTGCAAAATTGTATATCGTTGTATTATTGTAACGCGACAATTATGCGCCTAGTTGTCTCTCCTTTGTTCATTTCCAAGTTGCTTAAGTGCACAATGCAGGCTCTGGCGTTGATACAGAAAATTTCTTAACTACGGATACGAGAATTACTAGGGAAACAGAGTCCAATGTTTCTCGAAGTTCCACTTTCAATTTCGATTAGCCACTATTATTCCTATTTATGTCATTGCCGGTAAGACATAGTGTGTACATGCTCTTTTTTCTTTTTTTTTTTCTCTTTTTTATTTATACTTGAATTATTATTTTAATTTTTTTTTCTTTCTTTTTATTGTATACCAGTTTTGAAACAATTAGTATAAGGTTTTCGATTAAGATTTCGAATAAGTTTATAGCTGCTTGCTGCTTGCGCACAGCAAAGCGCTGAGCAATATCACATGTAAGCTCCAACAAATTGGTAGGTGTTGATCTGCCTTTAATGAAGCAATGTCGTCATAGTGGTAGCACTGAGTTTATTGCCAACATCAATCTCACAGACATTAATGAGTTCATTAACTTACGGAGAACACTACGCTTTGTAATGCTCCTATAATGACTTATGTTGTCTCTGACGCCGCTCTTGGACAAACGCAAAATAAAGCCAGCTTTTTATGCTAAGCACATTGATCAAGCAAGCACAGAGCACATCCGTACAATTTCGGCGAATAAAGGATGAAATGCCATCAGAACTGGCGAGCCAACTGATCTTTAGATTACACAATGTATAAAAGATTTCGAGAAAATGGTATGTGAATTGTTGGAGAAGACAAAGTCTAATAATTTATTATTAGCGTAATAGTGTTGAAAAAGGCAATTTTATCAAAAATGTATTAAATGAATTAGAAAGGGAATTACGTGGGAAACAGACAATACTCTGTTTAGGGCTCTGCATGGTTTGTGGTAGACTGAAGTCTTCCAATAGTAGTGTCAAATCAGAGTTTTGAGAACAGATGCTTAACAAAACGTAAATGCTTTCGGTAAATATATATAGCGGATATGGGCGGAATGTATAAGCACGTATTAAAAGCCAGATTAATTGGCCTTAGCCATAACGTAGAAAAACATCAATTGGTTCGAAGAAAATGAAAGCGATCGCTGGTGGGGAGTTTTTTACAGCAATTAATACGCGCCCTATTCTTTTTGAATAGCGGAAAGGCTGGAAAAAAATTCCAGCATCGTTAACACTTGGCGTAAACCAAATTACAGTGAGAGCTACGATGTTGTAAACGTAATGTATAGGTTTCGCGTTGAGGCCAGAAACATTCTGGTAAAGAGCAGTCATTTTGTTTTTGGACGTTCATCGGAGCGCTCCAATCTAATCGATTCTTTTGCGTGTTAAAAACTCCCTAATAAGGATGCAGGTTTAAAATTTTAGTGGATAAGATATCTCTAGGCTGGTCAGTATTAAATTTGAAAGTTCAAATCTTCTTTATCTCTGCATCGAAAACTTTTTTCGGATATACCTTAAAACCGTACCGGAGGCTGGTCAGCTTGAACGGACTTAGATCTATCTATGTTAGTGCAATAACTGACTTCTTTCGGAAACAATGTCCCTTATCCGTTAGTATTCGTAGTACCCTTAATGTTATGTAGAGATTTTCCATTGGAAGTTGGACGGTAAATAGCTGTACAGTAACGCTATCCCCAACCAACGAAATCGACGAAAAAGAGGAGCTACATACGCTCAAAGACATAACAGATGGAACGGGAGATCGAAACTCATTATGAACTTTCAATCAACGTTGCGCTGAAAGAGTCCCGTAATTTAATAAATTTTTCTATTAACAAAAGGTATTAAAAGTCGTTTAAAAAAATATAATCAGGTGAAATTCTCCTTTTGCCTTACAGTTCGGCTATCCTACGTCAGAATGAACTTCGATTCTACTTCGCTCGTAACGTTCTGAATCGCTTTCTTCGTTTCCATCGAGCAAAAGAGCAAGAGATCGGCTTCATCGCGTAGACGGAAGAATACTTCCATAATACTCTGGCGGAACCCGGAATGTGTTCAAAAACTTATCTATCTTTTCCGAGGGCTTTGGCAATAAAAACAGGACCCTTGAAACGAGGTTGTAATTTACGACGGCCTTAGTGTTCGGATTTTCATGTTGTGCCAACACCAAATCACCGACGACGCACTTAATAGGGGTCGAATGTCGGTTATTGAATTGGAGTTTGTTTGTTCGCGAGGACGATAAGTAATCAGCAAAGCTGCTGCGCATTTCAGTCAAGTCTTCTTCCGTACATCTGTAGCATGAACTCAAAATCTCTATTGCCAATAGTATTATGGCCCAGACAGCTTATGCAGTTAATATAACTTGAGAGTCTTATTACCTTTATACCCGAAGAAATAATTCCAACCAAAACGACTGGTGTTACATTTTGATGGTGTGCTCACACGACACTACATAATGTAAGATTATCTAGAATGATTGTTTAATTGTTTGTTTCTTTGTATATGCGCATGTTTATATATGTTTATATGATTACTAACATGTAATAATTCGCATTGTATGCCTTCCACTTTTTTTTCGGGGGGTTGACCGAAATATGCCAACCTCAACACTAATCATGTATAAAGGCCGGACTGAGGTCTGGCATAACTAAGAAATTCGACCAAAGGTTAGCACTAAGTTAACGCTTGCTACACAGTAAATTAAGTAAAGTGTGGGAGTGGATATTTTCCCTATACTAAATTCTAGAAATCTCTTCTTCGGATATACCATAGATATTCTGGTAATGAATTACTATAAATTCTCTCTAACCATTGTTGTTTTATGTCCAACAAACTTCATTAGACCTTGGGTGGCCAATACAAAGTCCTTGGATGTTTCACGGGGCTTCTACGTCCTTTTTCGGAGTTTATGTTCGAGGTTTGGAAGTATCGGGTCGACACGAAAGAATGTCGTTTTTAAAAGTTTCCCATACGGTCCATCGGCGATTATTCCTAAACCAGGTCAATGCATTACCTTGGAGCATGATGATCATCGTACTGGGTAGAACATTTCGGTTAATTCCATTGGCCTCGGATAAATCTTCTACTCTTTCGATGAATTGCAGTGTGTTCCGGGAACCTATATAATATAGTCCCCATTTGCGGGCAATTCCTGTAGGACAATCTCTTATCTCCAGCATTTGCATTCAGCAATGAGCACGGCACTCCTTTCCGGTACACGAATTGTTGAATTAATTGGTGCACTGACAGTGACAACATTAATTGGTACAGCGACAGCAACCCCAAGTGGATTTATCGTTGACATGTCCCTGTTGATTAATTGGTGGTATATTAAAATGTTGGATAAAACAGACGGCTAATTCATCAGCGGCAATATCAGGTGATGCTAGCCCTTCTGATTGCACTTGTGGCAAATTTGCGGTCAGTTTGGCAAACTGGTTGGTTGTCTTTTCGGATGTTTGTAGATTATTCGCCATTCTTAGCAATCTATTGGCAAGTAGTACAATTTTAAATACTATCTATCTTACGATACTTTTCCACTGTTTTTATTTTTCGTAAAATAAGGGAAACCCTAAAATATCAAGGACAATAAAACGTGTGCCAATTTGATATTATCTTTATTAAAACTTTTCTTTTGAATTATATTTACAGCTTTTTTTTTATTTAGTTTTTTTTACTACAATTATTTTTTTTAAATTATTCAAAAGCGAGGGGGGAGGGGCAGATGACGTGGTGGACAGATCGCGACACTGAACTCGTCCAATTATATTGTTAATACCATTATAACGATGTTGAAGAATAAACGGATAGGACGGTAAATAAGACTTGCAATTAAACTCATATTTCAAAAACAAATCTCGCGAATAACACCGCGACTGTGTTGAAATTGCCTTATTAATAAGAAAAATATATGTGTTCTAAAAAAGAGTACGGATGACGGATCGCGTCAATTTAAAATTCAACAACGCGCCAACCTGGCGGCCAGCATATTTTATCATGTCAACACGGCTGAACTTACCCACTAAATTTGAGGACACATACACTTGAAGTTCAGCTTATGCGGTAAATATCTAAATTTATATATAAAATGATATTGTGTTCAATTCGGTATAACAATCCGGTAAATAAATAATGTGGATAATTTATGTATTTGTTTAGAATTTCTCTTTTTTTTTAATGCTAGTATACGATGCATAAAGATTAAGAAGAAGAATTATATCGAATATTTTATCCGTTAAATTTTTGTATTAGTTTCCAGGTAATCCGGGGGTAAAGATTTTACAATCAACTCTGGCACGACACCAAATTTATCTTGGAAACGCTACAACTGACGGCAAAGTTATTAATATTAATATGACGCGGCACTGAATGTGTTTGTAATTTGATATGACGTGACGCTTAACTCTCCAAAAATTAATATGACATGATAGAAAATTGACCTTCAAGTCACTAAAACCTGGCGGAAAAAATTCGCCAAAAATTAATCGCATGAAGATATTTTCATGTGACATATAAAAAAAAAAATCGTTTATTTCCTCTATTATCGACATATTACTTGTTATTATTTTCCCAACGGAGATGAAGTTAACTACTCAAAAAAAAAAAATTATTTATTTATTCGCATTTGCCAAATTTTATCGGAAAGGAATCATATTAATCGTTCATTATTCATTTGGCCTTTTTTTTTTCAACACGTGGAAAAACGAGCAGAAACGGTCGGTGTTTTTGTTAATGAAGACATATTAAAATTGAAAGTTCCTCTCCATACACAATGATAACAAAAAATTTTTTTTTGCTGTAAGCACATTATCATACGCGATTATAGTTATGAAAAAAAAGCAGATTTTCTGAACTTACCATTTTCCTTACTTACATCACTTTTCCTCCTTCTAAATGTCCAAAATCTTCCTTAATTCCTATTATTGAAAAATATTAGTTCTAGACTTACTGTTTATCGTTGACTTTACAATTCTTTCTTCGACAAATGATTTGGCTGTTACCAGGGCCGATCAATTTTTCCAAGTATTTGTGATTTTATTCCGTTCGGAAACCGTATCAAAATTCTTTTGGCATTTTCTAACAATAATTTATTTGTTTTTGTGTTGTCTTTCCACTTTCTTTTTGATAACTTACTTTATTTTCTAATTCTTTTCTTTTTCTAAGCTTTGTATTGCGCCCTTTTGCGCATCTTTTATCTCTTTTCGCAATCCGCAATTTTTTTTTTCTTATTTATTTCACATTTTGTTTTTTATTTTTTTTCCCAAGAATTTAAAATTTTTACCCGGTGCTCCTTTGCTTTTTGAAACGCCAAACCTATCCTTTGCTGCTTTTTGTCCGTCTGTACTGTTTTTTTTCCTTCCTAATGTATGCGAGAAACCATAAGTCCCTGCTTGAGCGCCATGTGAAGATGAATAGTTTCTCCCTAATACTTTAGAAAAACTCCTGTCTTATTTAATATGCTGAGGAAGCCTCAGCGGGCTACTCACACGTTCTTACCTTCTTTCAGTTGTCCTTAGCCTGAGTAAAAAAAATCGTAGTTTGTCAGAAGGGTACAATTCGAATTTCCCTTTACTCAACTTCTTATATACTCAACACTATATTGTAATTCTATAGAAAAAAGGTGTAATTACCTACCAACTATGACTTAAAAATTAAAGAAAAATATCTCCACATAACTCTAATGGCCGAATGTTAATGGTCATGAGACGGATCAGACGCCTTTTAGAATATGCCTAGTTCGGCACCTATAGTATATAGCGATCCCACCGGATGAAAAGGACCTTATTTTCTGCGTTTATGTCTTATCTCAACGGCGGTTTGGTCAAGAAGAAAGAAATCGGAAACTCTCTTCCTTTTGTCCTAAGATCGAATTGGCGTTGCTAATCAGTAATTTAGTCACAATGCCGTATTTCCACCTCTCTTCATACGGCGGCAGTGCATTGGGCAGTACAGGGAGAATATAAGCCTGCCACTTTTAAATAATGTTAATTCATATGCTTATAGATACACTTTATATATGCTTATGGCAACCTATACTAATGTGTGGCCCTTAAACCGCGTGTATGGCCAAAACGGGTGGAGCAAATTTGGTTCTTACAAAAGATAAATTAACAACAACAGTAACTGAAGCGTATTTATTGCACATGTCGTTTAACGTAAAAACCTAATTTGGAGAATATCACGAGAACATTAGCAAAATAAAACGTCGTTGGGACTCTTGCGTTGGAAGTAAACGCAGTTTCTCGATCGGTTACAATACGCATAGACAACCCAAAGCAAACTGTCAGCTGATTGTGGTTCTTCAACTCTGATATTGGTGTTTTTCGCTCCATCTAGATCTTTATTGTATTCACCCTGGGTACAGATATATATATACAACATGGAACAAAATTCCATACCCTGAAAACCTCACATAACTCTCGATTCTCTCAAATGCCACACCAAGTGGGGGTTTAGCGTGATTTTCTTACACTATTCGTTTTCTGAAGAATCGACCCTGTTTGACGGTGTAATGGGTACCAAACGTTCTATGTTCCATAGTTACCAATGCAAATTCTTTTCATTATTACTTTTAGATCGACTAAAATAAGCGAAGGGTTTTAAATTGTTTCCGTTCTGTTGTAATACCACTCCAGCAAGATCAAATGATCCATTTAAATTTCGTGTTTGCATTGCTGAGACGATCAACTATATATACCGTCATTATATATCGTCATTTTCCAGTCATAATTATGCAGGCCTTCGGGTGTGTATTTGTCAATGGCTGACTTATGCTAACCAAATCGTATACTTGAAGCTGACATTCTAAGGCAGTAATTTGTTATAGGCTTATTTTGCTTACGTATGGTGCCAGATATTTCTAAATGAATATCTGCTTCGTAGTTTGCCGTTGCAAATCCTTTCATTAATTCACTTGCGAAAATCTTCCAAATTGACACTAATGTTTGTGAAGCCTCTAACCACAAACGTGCTGCTCTTTTCATACGATTATACATCGGAAGCATGAGTCAAATTTTGTCAGAAATATAAGCTCTTAGTGTGCCGTTTATTCTCTCTATAAATTGTTCGGCAGATAAAGACATTTCATCGTTTGGATCAAATTCAGAAATTGTTTCGGCAATTTGTTTTACACCAAACCCGATATACCGATACATTGCGATCGATATACCGTTCGGGTCGCGCGCATTTTCTCTTTCGTACTGCAATTCTTCCCTTTGTTCGTCCTTTCCACGTTGTGCATATTGGTGCTTGTACAAGTAGTCTTACCGGTATTATCCTTTGTACGTTTCATTGTTATGATCAATTCAGTCATCATACGATTCAATTCATCAATTTACTATTGATCAGCTCAACTTTAGGTACCGTTGAACGAAAATCTTTTTTCGTAGAGGTTTTCTTCAATCTCTTCTTGCCTGCTTAAATTCTTAATCATTCATTTATTTTGACAGTTTATTTTTCTTCTAATGAGTTGTTTTTGTAAAGTGCAATATATACCGTTTCTTTGTACTTTTTCTGAAAATTGGAACAAAAAAATTCTTTACCAATAATTTCACGTATTTAAAATTACTTAGAATCGGAATTTTGATCTCAGTTCAGAACTGAAAGGGAAATAATCCAGTGGACAATAAATAATTAAACATATTAATAAGTTTATATACCGGGTAGTCATAAATTAAAAAGTTATAAAGAAAACTCCTATTTTATTAATTCAATGTTGTTATTTATAAGAAAATCAAAAACTAACTACTTCGAAAAATCATTTTCAATAACATATTTCTAAAACAAAGTACCCTACAGTTTATTTATATATATAGTTGGTATGTAAATTGGTATATATTAATTGGTATGTAAAAGAATAGGCAAATATAATTCTATACCTTCGACAACATAGAAGCAGCTGATTCCGTTTTGTCTCTTTTACCTTATAAATGTTTGTACTGTCAATATTTATTACAATTGGAAGTCCAAAAATGATAATAAATTATCAATGCTTGGCAGCTCCTTTGGTTAAACTTCGGATTTTTGGAACTTTATACACAAATTACGATTTAACCTTGTAATCGAAATTGGCAAAGGCAAGCGACTCCAAGCATCTTCGAGTTGTGTCATGCGAACCGTTAATGGAGAACGTATTTGAAGTGCCTGTAGATTGTTAGATAGTTTTTTCAACTAATGTTCTTACCAGGACAGCTTTATTTTTGTATCCGCGTTAACAGAGTGTCCTTGCTGATATGTAGTCGCTTTTAGTTCTAGAAAGATGACTTTCCTTCAGCTTCTTCTAATAGATACCACATTTTAGTACGTCAGGTGTTGTCTATTGGCGCATTATGTAAAGGAACATGTCGTAAAGTCACCTTCATCTGTTGTAAACGCCCCCATACTTTGGAATTGATATCTTGAAGAAAGGTAAAGTTGCCGTGTACGCATGTGGAGTTAATAAGCTGGAAATTATTCGTTGACTTGGCAAAATATGAAGCTTTTTAAAGATGCAAAGACTATAGCAAGTGTCTTTTATAAGCGTCTTGATTTAGACCAGCGATCAATAGACTTGAAACTGAAGCTATGCACGATCATACAAGCCCTCTGATTGATTCCGCAATTTGTTAGGACTTTAGAAAGTTCGCGGTATTCATTCACGTCAACTCCAGAAAGTCAAGTTAGAAACTTTTACACAGCTGCCACGGGAAATGAAATTTTGCGGATCAAACCATGTGGCAAACTAATATTAAAGTTATATTATGAGCCGATGCACATTCTTGAAAGTGAAAAGCTTGTATAGTTCGCGTTATTGGCTGCTGTATGATAGGTTGAACCACTGAGTTCTTGGCCTACATTTTTTATTTTTCATCACGTTGCTTCCGCTTGAAAGATATCCACATATTCGGCCGCCAACGGCTGTTCATAGTATTGATTTTTAAAGTAATCAATACCAGGTTGATCCTCAACCAGTGTCTGCAATTTGTCGCCTAATTGTTTAAATTTGGCCACTCATCAGAAAGAAAGCGATAACGTTCCTCGAAATATGAAGCTTTATTCTGTTTTGCTGCACAATATCTCGATTACTACATTGTATATTTCCACCAACCATACTCTACAAGTTGAGTAATTCCCTTACCGATCAAATCTCTGACCGATGGTTTTGAATAAACCTGAGGGCACCTTTACATGTGCTTCACCAATAGTATAACTGACTCTCGTCCTTCTGCTATGAACGTGCACGCCAAGTAGGGATGGTGATAACAATTTTCAAATATGACTCCTTCTCCAATAGCCAGAATACAGAAAAATTCGAAGAAATCGCGATTAGGATCTACAAAAATATTATATATTGAACAATATTAAAACTTTTCGTCTGAAGAGATATTAATTTTTGTTCATGTAACCTTTTAATATGTATACTGGCAACTGGCAAAACCAAAGTTAGTTAATGTAGTTTTGGTAGAATATTATTGGTTTTTGTATAATTCATTAACATAATTTGTTAAGTTAGATAAGCAACTTTCCTTTGCACAGACCTAGGGCACGCTGGATTTGAATACGATTGTATAGTGATATTTTGATAACCACAGAACGCTCACACAAATATACTAGCATAAGCAATATGCATATTTAGTTCTCTCCAAAGCACCCCATATTTTATTTTTACAACAGACGAGCGATTGTGAATCTAAGCTTTAAATTGGAGACTATCGCTCTGACTTATGTTCCACGAAGATTAAGAATACCTTTGCAGAATTTGAGGTTGAAGTCCCAGGCTGCAAATTATTATTGTTGGCATGCAAAAAGGAAAATGTTCATGTCAAAATAGCCAGGTGGACCTTGAAACTGCAGGGGCTTGACTATAATTTAGAGTTCCGTAAGTACGAAAGGCGATTCTTACTAGAAAACCTTGGTAATCGATAATTGCAAACACATTTACATGCATATAAGGCTTTAAAAATTAGATATTTGTGTACATACGCATGAGCAACACGCTAATCTGGACGAGGATCGATATGATAGTATTTAAGGAATCCAACATTAAGTTGAAATTACAAGTATCATTGCGATTTTGTCAAAGGATCCTGGATGGTTTGACGGCTTACAGTTATGTCTGCATCGTTTGGGTTTTACAAAAATTGAAGTTTCTGGAAGAGCGAACAATAACATTGAAGTTACCCTCTTTTAATAAAGCCGGCGAGTTAATCGCTTATTAACTGAACTTAACAAGGCATCTAAAGAAAATCATCGTTCTCCTTGTGAAGGAAAGGCTGGCAGTATCAATATAATTTCATAAGATGGTGAGGAAACTCACGAATCCAATACTACAATTTTAAAGACGAACGCTGCTGAACTGCTTCTAATGATTCCAATAAGAAGGGTATTATATAAAACGGACATAGTCAGGTATTGTTCTTACCAAGCTCATGTGTAGCCTTCCTGCCACGTATCTGTTCATACGACATGAGAGAGGTGACAAAAGTGTGCTGAATGTTGACTCTGGAGCAACAATTCATGCAAATCAGTTGCGCAAACATTCAATTAAGCAGTGTCTCTGTAGCTCTGTAACTTTAACTGAATTTTGTTTCGAATACAATGAAAATTCTAGAAAAGTTGGCTACGAATTTTTCCCATCGTTCATTTTGTCTCTTCTTCGAACTGTCATTTTTAACATTGAAATGAATCGTAATCTATTCGAGCTGTTGCCCGATCGTGCTTTCTTTTTTTTGCAATTATAGGGAACTTTACGCTGAGATTCCAATACTTTTTTATTCATCACCATATAAAACAAAGCTTAATGTTTTAAGAACTATATACAACAGAATTCATTACCCGTTTTGTTTCACCTTACGACAGCTTGCTTTTCACTGGTGTTAATAATATTGGTCCCCTTTAATAAAGATTTTTGAAACGATTTTTAAGGCTCAAATAATTATGTTTTATAAAACTTTTCGTTGGTCGCACTTAACGCCCTTGCAAACGTTGATATAAGTGGAGATAAGTAATTTAAAAACAACATACAAAATATATACAGAGGCTCAAAGCGAATTTCATATATATATGAATATATTGTTACGAAAATTGCTTTTCTCGGATACGGTTCGTATGACTGGATCGAGGAGATTTTTTTTAAGAGAAGCACATTTGCACGTTTTCACTACAAGAGTTTTTTGTTTCCAACGTAGGATGTCGTACCCTTAAATCCTACGTTGGAAATGCCCTCGACTTCTCGGCTCTGATATTATATTTCGAATCATATGCTCTTGTCCGACTATGCCTTCCGTTCATACTCTATTATACAATTTTACAAGCATATTACTATTATCTAAGTTCGTGGCTTTATTTTTAATCTGTTAACCTGCTTCTCCGCTAATGGATTTCCTCGGCTGGCAGCTGCATGACGCACCGCGAATGTCTAATTCGGTTTTCCCTCTCTGGGGAATTTATTATTTGGAAAAATCAACTAGTTGGCATGAACTGGATTTGGGATTTCCGTAAAAATACTTTAGAGACTTGAAATTAATGGCTGTAGTACAAAAATTCACAGCAACAAGATTTATCAGAGTTCAAGTTTTTCGTTGTTATTTTTATTGTTGCCAGTTTCACTTATAAGAGAAGAATGACAGCAAGAGATGTTTCTTCTTATTTTCTTTATTTCACACAATATATGGGCTTCTAGATAAAACTGCTACACTCAACTGGCTTCTCACGGTTTTTAGTTTATACATAAAAATGGAACCAATACAGTACCACACCTGCGATGCTCAGACTGATTCAACGAATGTTTTTCTCTCCTATATATTTCTCCTTCACTATTTAGTTTAATTTTTAAAGTTCTTTGCTTTTGCTTCAATTATAGTGAGATGCAGAAATAGATGAAATTCATTCAAAAATTAGATGTTTAGCAGACTCAGTAATGTTACATTGTTCGCAATTATCAGTGGACGAGACTTTAATCATTTTGAAGTATATCTTGTCATAAGTGTGATTACTCATAAATCTATTAAGTCTTTTAAATACCCACATTGCAAATTTTCGTTTAGGTAAAAGTTTGGATGTCAAAAAAGTCAAATTTTGTGAAAAAGCCGGTCACTTGTTCCTCTAGCTAAAACATAATACTCGTCTTTGCATTCTTTTACAGTAACTTTCTGGATCACCAGGAGAGGCTCACTGGAAGGATATTTAATGGACAAAACCGTGTCATCAAACTGTGCTTCACGTGCAAAGAAATCTGCTTTTTCATTGATACCAAAACTAGTGTGACCTGGGATCCACATTAGGTGGCATCCTTCGATGCTTGGGTCTTTTAAGAGGTTGTAAATTTCAAAAATGTACATGTTGTAAGGATCCTTATTCTTGATTAGCATCACTGTAGATTTGCTGTCAGAAAAACATGCAAATTTTCTAAATTTGTTCTCAATTGCAAAGAAGACTGTCTGTCTGATAGCCAGAAGTTCAATGAAGGTGGATGATAACTTATTCAGAATTTTGAATTTTCCTAAAAGTAAATTTGGATACTCTATAACTGAGAAGCTAGAAATGTCCGATTTTACGGATCCATCCGTTGCGTATATTTTGAAATTATTTTCAACAAGGCAATTGAGTTTTTGCCGACATACAGTCCAAGACAAGACCTTGACCGATTTTTTTTTGATTTCGTGATCGATTCAAGTATGTTTAATTCAAAGACGCACTTTTCGTGAATAATACTATTCCAGGAGGTTATAGATAGATTTGTAGACATTTAAAGTCTTCTTTGGTGGGAGTCCATTTTTTAAATTGGTTAAAAGTTTGACAACATTTGAGCCTGTGTAGCAATTTTCAAGAAGGTCTCGGCAGTGGTCGTCAACTATGATGTAGAAAACTTTTTTAGGGCCCTTGGCAAAACCAATAATTTTTAATTTTTTAGGATGCAAAAATAAATTTAAAAAGCAGTGGAGTGAGAAAGCTACCTTGAGGTAGACTTCCACAAACTTTACCTAAATTTGAGCCCATCACAAGTGTTCGAGAGGAAAGGAAATTTAGAATCCACAGTTTACATTGTGACGGTATTTTAAAATCAGTTAGAATTTGACCTAGTTTACCTAAATCGACGCAGTCATATGTTTCATTGTTGTCTAAACTAAACATAACTACCTGGTTACCATTTGCTTTCTCACCTGCCATGGTGAAAAGAACCTCATTAAGACAAAAACTGATGAAAATGTGTTTCTGATAAGCATAGGACCTAGTAGGGAGCAGTTGTGAATTGTGCAGAAATTTAGTGAGTCTTTCTTTAATCATTTGGTTTGTAATTTTTAAAAGTACAGACAGGTATGAAATTCTAAAGTTTTCAAAATCTTTTCCAGGTTTAGGAACAGGTACGATTTTAATTGTATGCCAACCTACAGGAAAAGGGTTAGTCATTCAGCGATCATTTATCGCAGATTGCAGAGCTGAAAGGTTCGAAGCGGAAAGAACCTTTACAATTTTGTATTGAATAACATCATGACCCGCCGCTGTAGATTTCTTTTTTGATTTAAGGATATGTAAAAGTTCTTCCAATGAAAATGCGGAGATATCTTCCACCTGCAAGTTAAGCGAGAGAATATTGGAAACATTTGTGGTGGGAATCTGGGCTTTCAGCCATTCTAGCTAAGGTCTGTTATTCTCGTCGTTCCAAATGGGGCGTTTATATTTCCTTTTTGTAATGCGATGTCCATTCAAAAAATTGCAAAAACGTTTTGTGTTGCCATTTGTACAAAGCTCTTCGATTACTCGAGCACGGTGATTTCTCTTGGCTTTTCTAGCCTTTTTTTCATTCTTTTTGGGATAGTTTAAATTCATCGAAATAAGTTAGGATATTTAGCAAATTTTTGTTTTGCTGCTTGTAATTTGCGAAAGCACGTTGTGAGCAATCCATTCCACCAAGGTTTTGGTGAGTAAGAATTAGAGATTTGCATATTAGATTTCACGTTATTAATTTCGTGCAGAAATGAGTTCTGGACGGATTCAATATGAGGCTCAAGATTTATATGCATAAGATTATTTTAAAGTTTTTTCCGCGAAATGAAATCATTTATCTTACATGAAGATAAGAAATTTGCGCTAAAGAATGTAGGAAAATGGTGGCTATTTCCGACATTAACTTCTTTTTTGACTTCCCATTGAATTATTGAAAGTAAGATCTAGAACACTGCCACAACCATTAGAAATGGTAGTGTAAGTAGGTCGGAGTATTATCGTTAAGACAGTAGAAATTACTGAATTCCATACTCTCACACTTTATTTGATGAAGAGTCACCAAAGCAAGAGTGTTAAAACCTCCTACAATAATGACATTGTAATAACCGTTAAGCATATCACAGAGGCGTTTCATATCGTCCCGGAAAGACTGGATGGGAGTATTGGGTTTAAAATAGCAAGCAGCAATGACTATATTTGGTTTTAGAGAAGATGTTTATACAATTACAATATCAGCAGCTGAAACGAAGGTACTTTGCTTGAAGGAGATGCCTTTCCGAGCTAAAATAGCTACTCCTCCATAGCCATCACTCCTGCATTTGTAAGCGGTGTTGTAATTAGGGATTTTAAGGTCTGAAATACTATCATCAAACAGACAAATTTGACTCAAAATTGCGAAATCAGTACGACTGGAATTGAGGTGGTAGTCCAATAAGTAGGCATTGCGCCTGAAACTTTGTATATTCTATTGTAAAAAACATGTCGTCGGGAAATGTGAGTGCATATTAGGACCGAAATAGATGTACTCTGTTTTAAAAGGTCAAATTTTGATTCAGGGGGTGCAATTTCTGCTTGGATGTTTTTTAGTTTTTCTTCATAAGGAGTTGTGCAAAGAATTTTGAAAATCTTTTCCAATAATATTTCCATTTCTGTTGCTTTGTGGTTATTGGTGCAGATATGCTTTTCAGAAGGTTGGGGAAGTTTTTTTGGCTCCTGTATCGAAGCAGTATAAGTCGAGTGCATCTTGTGGATCGCTCTTTGCATGAGTTTGAGGATACCCGTTCAAGCATCTGCCTTCCTTGCTTTTGCAAAATATAGCAACGTGACCAAAGCGGCTGCAATTAAAACACAGTTTAATAGCAGGGATAAAGTAGTCCACTGGGACAATGCAGTAATTGAATTTATTGTGTTTGGGGATTAATTTGCCCTTGAAGCCAATCTTCATGCTGTTTGTAGGGATGAATATTTCTTTGTTGGAAGGATCCCTTCTGTGAAGTCTCGTGACGGAAACGATCTCAATTTCAGAAATAGCGGAATTCAAAAAATCTTCCTCCTTAATTGAAAGAGGAATATATCTTACAATGTCGAAGTTTTCAGTTAAATTTCTAGGAAAGTAAGCTTTACAAAGCTTCGAACGAAGTCATTATTTTTAATAAAATTATTAGCATGCACCGCATTACCAAAGCAAAGTTTAGCTTTGTCATTGCTAATGGTTTTGATGCTAATCAGATCATCCAATTGTAGATCTTTAATGTATTCAAAGCAAAACAAGTCAGAACGGAGACGTATATGTTTGTCTGTATCATTATTATAAACTTCAAGGAAAACATAGCACCCTCCAGTCACTTCATTATCGTAAAAATTCTGACTTCGTGAAAAATTCTGGTTTAAGTGTTTTCCTATTATGGGACTATTATTTGAACTACTATGCTCCACACTGCCCTTGTTGGGAAGCATGATTGGCTTATTTATAGTAGATGGGATCGGTGGAATTGAGGTGGTGGTATTAACATTCATAAACAAATCTTCTTCGGATAAACTATCCTTATCAATAATTTTTTCTTAGGATTTTTTTGCTAATTGGAGTTTTTTTCTTTTTAATAAACTCTGACTATGAGTGGTTCGTACAAAGTTTTCAATATCCTCACCGTTATACAACATTTTTGTAAGCCTCACCTCTTTGTGGGGAGGGTCACTTTTAGGTTTCGTGCTAAACTATAGACAAAAAGGTAAAGCAACTGACTTACCAAGGGAATCAAACAGGATATGAAAAAAGAGCAGGTTCAGAAGAAACCAACAGAGACGGAGAAAAAACCTTATATGCTTAAAAGATTTAAAAAATTCATTTAAACCGCCGCCACTTGATGTCCAATGTAATTGAGGGATATCCAAGTAAGTCTTGCCGGGATAGACTAGAAGACAGCAGGTGGTGCTGCGCACCCTGCGGAGAGGCACAAATATGTCCAGACTCTTGTTGATTATGTTTAATTGTCACGCTTAGAGATTTAAAGCAGGGTTTTACATTGTTAGAAGTTTAAAAACTTCGCTCTATATGATTTTCAATAGTTTATAAAAGTTTATCAAAAAGAATTTTTTTTTTTTTATTGTAACGGAATTTCCGTCCCGAAAAAAAGACGTGTTATTTCGCCACATATATTTATATTCATTTTATTTATATGAAAACGATTTATTTCTATTAAGTATAAAAAGTTGTTATAAGTACACATACATTTAGATACATACCTATGCACATAATTAGAAGTAAATAACTTGCTTTATAACCCGTATATTATAACACATTAAATTCTGAGTAATATATAAAGGAAAAGAAGGCGAAATAAAAAAGTTACTTTTTCTTGTATATGAAAGGAAGTTAGCTTAGGGGTCCTGGTACCCAACTTCCAATGTCTCCCATACACGTCATGGACCTAAAGAGACCATTCAAAACGGCAGGGTAGAGAATGGCCCCGGGCATCAAATATGCCCGTTCGGTTAGATGGATTTCGTTTGTCCATCTACTCTTGTAAGGCCTAATTACGTGATATTCTTTTAGGTGTAAACGTCTAAGGAGTGTCTGTGAGACAAAATATAAAACCTCTCCACATCTCCCGAATTAGCTAGCTTAGTTAAGGCATATACAGCAGTCTTTACAGCCTCCGATCCACGGAAGTGTCGAAAGCGGCGCTAAACAGTGGCTCTATATATATTAAAGTCTATTTTCTATATTTCGATTAGTTGAACAGATGTGAAGAATTTACAGACTTCGCGTGTTAAAACCGCCATGAAATAAATGCTCGTTATTATATTTATCAAAATCCATCTTTATCTGGATTTAAGCATAGCAGTATACAAGAAATGTGTTTATTGTTATGTTTCGCAAAAGCTAACTAGAGAGCTCGATGGATATTCACACGATTGTATATCAACTGAACACATCGATCGTTCAGCTTCTATACGCAATTAACGCTCACATATTTCGATCAACCCTACAAAATGCGGGTCGGTCCATATAAGCTACTTTGCTTTAGACATTAATATAAAACTCATACAATCCTCAAGTGAAAGTGAGAGTATATCGAAAATGAGGCTCCTTTGATTCCGGTTATTGCCTCGCGCACAGAAGAAATTTAGGGGAAAAGTTATTTCTCTTTTGCAACATCTACGAAGGAGTTAATTGGGCATATCTTGATTGTTTTTGGCAACAAGAGCCATCTATTCCAAGTAATGAATTGTCAGAATTGAGCATTCGAACGAGATTCGAACTATTTTCTAACGTTGGAAGACCGGTCTCGACAGTGATGTCGTTCGGAAAGCATACGTGCTATCTCTGATTTTAAAATATATATGTCCAACTTACTGTTGTTCTCACGTATGATTAAACCACGGTGAATTTTGCCGTTTAATAAGACAAGCAATAGTGTTTATGTGAAGAAAACTTTTCCAAACAATGTAGCATATGTAGCATATCTAGTTTGAATGGAATTTTTTGACTGAAGGTAGTGTTGCTTCCAACATTATTTATTTGAAAACATAACCTTCAAATCATCAAGTGTTTGCACACTTTGAGGTTGTGAATTATTTTTGGGAATGAGTCGAGTTTCCGCATTGCATATGTGTTTTCCCGAAACGTGCCACTTTTTTATTTCTGTATTGACATTTTTGGTCCCAAGAAATTAGCTTAGTTTGAAATCTAGAGACTAAGAATATGGCTGATAAAAACCATTGTGTAATATAGATTCAATAATTCACGCTTGTTCTTATCTGATTGTGCTTTACCCATAGTAAAAAAGCGTTTTTTTTTTTTACTATGATAAAACTTCTCTCAAGTTCTAACATAGCTTCAGAAGAAATTGTAGTCGGAAGAGAAATCAGACCAAAATATTAGCTCCAAAATATTTAAATATTTCATGTGCCTCGATACCCATTTGGAAAGCAGGTATCATTGGATTATGGAGTCCTCGCTAGTGTATTAAATCTGTTCTGTATCACTTTCACTGAAGTGTTCCTATGAATTATTTTGGAATAGCTAATAATTTTTGGTTTTCTCCATAATGCGCGCTAGCTATTTTGTACAGTAAGAAATTTAAGTGATCGGGATTTCGTTTGAAAAGATCTCAGTCTAGTTCAATTTTCCTGAACAACGTTCGCCAAGGCTCGACTGGACGTTTAAAAGATTGAAGTATGGAGAAATGTGCAGCAGCACGTGATAGCAGCATCGTGATTACAGTAAATATTAAAAGTTTTGTTAGTTAGAAATTCCTCGTGCTAGGGAAGAAAATAAAATTATAGCAGTCAATTTTTTGTTCAAGTTTATTTCCACAGCTATAGTTTGTGTACCTAACGTTAAATTGGTATATCTATGAGAAGTGTTGGATTTAATAAAAACGCCGGCTATCTGTTTTGAGAATAAGTTTTGACCAGCGTTTACAAACTATCTGATATATGAGCTTGATGGGATTGGGTTAAAGGAAACCCTGCAGTTGGTTTGTCGAAGAGATGTAAACCTAAAGTTGATATCTTTTATTAGCATTTGTAGTTCAACTATTAATGAATCAATTGATTCATGGATTCATTTCTTTTTTGGTTGAATTACCATACTATGTAAGGCGATTACGTTGATATTTAATCATCGTCATCAGAAATAACGCTAAGGTTTAGGTTACTACATTTAATTCAAGTTCCGTTTGGCTGAGTGATAAATCAAAGATGTAGCTCTTGTATTTGTTGTTTTTGATTTTTTGTATTTGTTTGGATAAAGTTGGGCTGGATGGATGAGAATTAAACGTTGACGATGATGGAGGAACATTTTACATTCTAAAGTCGATGGCTTAATGAATACCTTGGGTTGATTGGTGATTTTAAGGAGCTGCTTGGTGTTGAAACCAATCGTTTTTTGATATTCAATTGATTCGATCGGTTGTTATTTGATTTTGTTAAGGTTAGTATAAGATGATTGCTTCAGGTTTGCTATTCGGTGAGTGGTTGTTTGCGATTCGCTTCTTTATTGGTGAGGATTGCAACAAGGAGTAGAGGGTTTAGTTCTTGATATCTACGACTAGATGCTATAGTAGTTTTTAGTTTTCATTTTCAATATTTTCCACATTTGTAAATATCTGTGTCAGTCTGTGATCATTGCAGCTTATACAGAACACTCGACAACATTCTTTGTGGTTGTAAGGGGGTAGTCCGTACTTAGCACCTGTTTGGTCGCCTTTGTATATTTCTATTGCGTGTATGAGGCGTTGGCAATTTTTGCATTTCAAAGGATTTGGAATCTAGTGCTCAGCCATATCTACAGTAAGCGGCAGTGGTAACAAGTAAGTACTATTTAACTAGCATGGGGTGGGATTGTGATTCTACGTTTGGTTTGGTGTATTTATGGACGTTAATTACGGCTTGTCCTTTCTTCTCGGAAATTATTGCGGCTTTAGGAATATGATTTACACAAGGGGGGAATAAGCCTGAAAGGCTCTTCGCTTTTAAAATTTTGCCTGTATAGTGAAGGTTCCTGGCAACAACAAATATATATCAGCACTTAAATTAATTAATAGCAGCAGCATTATAGCAATAATAAGCTCAATAACAACATTAGGAAAGACAATAGCAGCAGTGCCTAGAGCAACTACAGTAAACGACCAGCGGCGATAGTAATAACGATAGTCCTACGGCCGTTAAATTCACTTTGATCCTCTTGAATTCCGTTCATCCCGATGTGAGTTGCTTGGGGCGTATTCGCTTGCTGTGAATGGTTGAGGAATAGGGATGTACATCGGTAGCGAAGTTATTGCTGCCAACTTCCACGTCGCTAACACGGCCTAACTTTGCTATCAGACTCATATATCTTCATGCATATGCGATGCGTCGTATTAGTAATGAGCCAATGCACATTTCTAACGTCAATGTGGTATATCGAATCACTCTATATCATCTTGCATGCACATCTCGGCAGTTCGGACCACCGTGCTGATATCGCAAGGTTAAAAAATTAATATAAGAAAGCTAGCAATATAAGACTCAAACACACACACGCATGCTTGTACTTGAAGATTGATTAACTTACTTCGCACAATGATTAATGTGAAAGGTATTAGTCTGTCAGTGAAGGGGCTACACTCTTCAAAATATGAATCGACATATGTAAACGCAGCGAAATTAAGAAGTCCTTGGTAATGAATTGTAGAAATTCAGTCCATCAAGTAGGAATTGTAGTTTGTATACGAAAACACAATTAGATAGACACCCATTAATATCACATAATACATGCTAAATGCACACCAACTAATTATTTCGTTTTGCGCGGCGAAAATCCTGTTAAAATAAAAGCGACGTTTTAGCATCTAAATAAAAGTGAAGCTGCCTTAGGAATATCTTACAGGAGACTTCATGGATGGGATGCTGCCATACATGAGACTGTTGATACGAAACACTTTCCGTTAATGAAAAACGCCGATGTGCATACATTGCCGTTATTGATTTTTTTTTCCCTTGTATTGCATTTCCTTTTTGAATGCCATCGGCCAGAGAAGACATTCTCGGCTAGATTAGGGTTGATGAACTTTTATCTTGTTATATTCCATAAATAGATATTACTTGTTACGAGTTTCATGTAGGAAACATTAAGTATTAATTATTATACGCTACGATTAACTTTGAATCGCAATTAACCTACCCCTTCTTGGACTGTTAACAATATTTTATGATGTTTTTTTAGCTTTTTGATCGGTTTTGCTTTAGATATTGTATCGTACGATATTTAGATTGGATGTAGCAGACGTGGTTTGTTGATTTGATATCATGACAAAGATTTTTGTTTTTTTTAAATTAAATATTTTCATTTTTCCTATCGTATTATGTAATCATATGCTATATGATAGCATGGCTGGAACAGACTTTTGCAGTTATTCGGCAATTTAAATTGTTTTCATATTGCCGGGTGTCTGTAAGCCAGAATTGAATTTTTGTTCAGTATATATAACGATCATTCTGATATACCACATATTAGGTTGTGAATGAAAATGTAAACACTTGTGTGAACATGTATATATATAAGACAAAAAATATCAGATCTATGAAACCATGTGAATTTTTGAAGAAAACTAAAACATCGACAAAACGAAAAATTTCAGGTGAACAAATGCAGTTTCGTTTAATAAAGTTCTCTTTGGAAAAAAAAAATAGCCAGTGAGATATTATATACATCCCCACGCCTATAAGCTTGTTTAGAAACAGGCAAAACGAAACATCTGGTAAACTTTTAAGACATACGGTTAATGAAACCCTCTCCTTAATAAATTAACAAAAATATATGTATATAAATATGTATACAACACGTGAACATACAATGCCTATTCTCAAATAAAGTTTTCACTCTTCGGTACACAAGCAAATAGTGTTTAAGAATAATGCAATCGATAGGAAAGAAAAAGTTTTAGTAACACCAAACATATCTTTATTTAGTTATGTTTATTTTTTATTTTATTTTACCCTTTTATACATGAAATTCAACTAAAGAAATTTACAGTCGAATTCAGTGTATCTTAATAGAAAATCTTATACTAGTATTATTATTATTATAATTTTAGACTAATAAAATAAATTTTTAGACTAAAAAAGACATTGAGCACTAGCAGCACAGGCTATCGGATCTTATTTATATAAATGTACATTAGATATTGAGCCTAGTAGTTTAAATAAAGTAATATATTGAATGGATATTCTGTTCTGAAGCCGATTTTAGAATATCCAAAAAGCTAATCGTTCCAAATGCAATACTTCTAGCCAAGAAAAAGTTAAGGCAGTCGCAGAGAATGTGCTTTATAGTGAGAGTTTATCCACAACTGCAGATTGGAGAGGACGACTTCTTCAAGATCGGTGAGTTGCTATTGTATGACCAAAGCGAATTCTCGAAAATATTTGGATCTTAGCTTTCTCGACATTTGTTGGATATAAAGACGGAGTAAATTGAGGGTTAATGGAATAGTAGTGTTGATTATGGTATGGTAAACTTCCTTCTGCAATTTTCTCTTTAATTTTTCTTCCAATGTATCTTTGAAGATCCAACTTTTCCATGACATCATCCCTAATTAGAGGAGCAGCATATAAACCGATATGACTTGGTACCCATAACATTATAATTTTTCCGTCGGGTGATGCAATTATATTCCTTAATTTGTTGATGGTGTTCCATCTCGAAGTCGACGGGTTCCGAATAGCTTGTAATACAGACAAACTGTCGGTAAGAATGACGGTTTTTAGTTTGTTTTTAAGGGCAAGGTTCGCAGCGTGAGGGATAGCTCTGGGTTCGGATGTGAACTTTCCCGTTCTGTAGCATTTACCACGGCACAAGCAGGAGAGAGATCGGAAGATTTTGAGCCGTCTGTGTATAAAAGATTCCAACCACTACTCTCCCATATTTCGATTTTTTCAGCTATTAGATTCCTGAAGACATAATTTTGAGTACCTTCTTTCTTGTGCATAGACAGCGAGACAGTCTTTAAAAATCCATGTAGGTTTAACACCAGAAGGGCAAAAAATTTTGAAGGGAATGTCCAATTCTTTTGCGACGTACAAGCACTAGTCAATTGCAGATGATGACTTTTGAATTTTCGTTGCAATAATAATTTTTCTCACGTCATCACCGAGAATAGATTTGTTTGAATTAAGAAGCTTGGGGACTATTTTAACTTTTAACTTATAAAGTCTATTTTCTAAAGTTGGGAGTTCAATTATAATATTATGTATGGCCGTCGTCGTCCGAAAAGCATAACAACTTGCTCTGAAGGCTTGGTGATAGACCGATTTAAGGATGTTGATATTAGATTTGCAGCTATTGCCGTAAATTATCAAAGCATAGTCAATCTTGCTTAACACAAGTATTTTGGTAAGATAAGCAATAGTGTTAATATGCGCGTGTCTTCTCCAAGCAACCTACTGTGTGAAATTCACCCTTGTTAAAATAGAATTGTTTAACCGAAGACAGTGCGCTTTCCAACGATATTCGTTTGTGAATATGCAGCATCTGCACATTTAGTACTGGTAAGCCATCAATATGCATCAGCAAATTTCGTGCATCACATATCTGCTTTCGACAAACGTGCATTTTTTTAGATTTTTGTATGGAAATTTTAGCCCCTGAGGAGTTATCCAAGCGGAGATCTCTCGTCCAATACATTCGAGGATGTTGATTGCCTTTGTGCCATCTTTTTCTTTTGTAAAAATGTATACATCGTCCGCATAGAGACAATGTTCCACTCTTGATACACGGCAAAGAATTTTGCTAATTTCGTTGAAGGCGATCTGGAAAAACGTAACAGAAAAAGGAGATCCTTGCGGAATGGCATTCATTAGCGGAAAGGAATCAGAAAGGTGATTGTTGATTCTAACTAAACCGCCGATGTGACATGAACGATTTGATGTAGTTGAAAAATTTGGGTCCAACATACCATGATTTCAAGAGTCTTAAAAAAACATGAAGACCAACTCTGTCAAATGCTTTTTCGAAATCAATTGAGAGAATTGTTACATGATTTCGTCCGGAAATTGCTTTGCTTGTAAAATAATCAATATGTAAAAGAGCGTCGATGCACCTTCTACCCCGCTTGAAACCAACTTGTTGCTTTGTTATCAAGTTCTTGGACTCAAGAAACCAAGGCAATCTAGATGCCATAATCTTTTCCAATACCTTTGAGAGGCAAGATAAAAAAGAGTTTGGGATAATCCGATGCGATGGAGACATTTTTTGACTTTGGAATTGGAACAACTGCTGCCAGTTTCCACATGTAGGATATATGGTATATCAAAAGTACCGTATTATATAGGTCCAGTAATTTCTTTTTACTTGAATTAGACAGCGCACTGAGTACTCGCACCACATTTGTCCAAAGTAATTAGAAATATCGAATTTAAGGTCCATTGGGAGTGCAGATAGCGAAAATTTCGTTTACATTTGAAGTCTTATTGAATCTGTTGATTTTGTTCCAAACAATTTTCATTGATGAATAGACCATTGGACTTTTGTATAATAACAAATGATCATGATCAGGAAATCTTTTAAAGCGCTGCCATAGATCCATTCTCAAAAACGAAAGCGTGTTGTTCCACCAAGGAAGCCTAGCTCGTTTAAGAAAGCTGTTGGATTGAGGAATAGAAAAATGTGCAGCCGTGCGAATCGCTTTAGACATAATAGCAGCATCATGGTTGCAGTTCCCGTTAAATAGCTTTGAATTCAGAAATGACTCGGACTGTTTGGAGTAATTGATCCAATCCGCTTTATCTAGGAGGAATGTGTCCTGTTTTGCTGGAATAACAGAGGACATTGAAAGTTTAAGATCGATTATGATTGGAAAGTAATCACTATTATGTAGATCATCAGAAATAGACCAGGAAATCAAAGGAAGAAGTGAGGGAGAGAAACGTGTTAAATCAATATGTGAAAAAATGTGATGAGTTGAAAAGTACGTTGGTTCTCCATCATTTAAAATATAGAGATTGCTTTGAATCAAGGCGTTTTCTAAAACAGTACCGCGAGTGTTGTTCACCGTTGAGCCACAGAGGGTATTCATCGGGGGGGAAAGCACAGAGAATAAATAGGGAGGGAATGGGATATGGAGCGAAAGCACTGTAAATTTAATGTTGAACATTATTTGCATCGCTACGGCTTGTATGTTTCAGCTTAAATTTATGCGTTTGTGAGGTATACTTGATTTTATAAAAACACCAATTCCTTGTTTGGAATATAAATTTTGATCAACATTCGTGAAGTATCCAGTATATGATTTGGGTGGAGTAGGATTAGAAGAGCTTTTACAATGGGCCTTTTGAAGCAATATAAAGTTTGGATTGAAATCACTTATGAGTGTACGGAGTTCATCAAAATTAGTAAGAAGTCCTTAATGTTCCATTGTAGAATTTGAAAAACTTTATTTAATTGCAGTGACATGGGAACGGAATGGAAAGTAGATTAAGTTGATATGTTAGCGTCTTCGTCAAAAATGTCACTATAAGAATTGTGCGTGAATAATTTGCCCTTACCAGCAGAATAGTCTATACTTAGGTGGTTGCGTAGAATTGAAGTTCAACGAGTGGTCACACGTGAATAATTTGGAATTAAAGGTTTGATTGAGGGATGAAAGATTGGATTCATTACAGCTTGTAATTTGTTGACTAGAATTGAGAACTGGTGATTCTGGGGGATTTAGTTTATTAAATTTTGGCATATGTGTTTTTGTTTTAATTTTTTCAATATTTGCTGTTGTTTTAATTTTTTCAATATTATCTTTGGCGGGTAATGGAACTGGTTTGGCAATGTAATTTTTAGTTGATGGTAGGACAGGTTTTTTATTGGAAGGAGTTGGAATAAAAGGCTTATTAGGCTCGATTTGCGAGGCGACAGCAGCGTAGGTATTGCTTTTGCTAATTCTTTGGGTGCCAGATGAATTAATTTCCCGGTACTTGCGTCGCGCTTCATCCATGCTACAGTAATTTTCTGTTTTCATTTTTAGAATTTCACGCATTTGTATAAAATGTGGGCATTGTTTGTCTAACGCCGAGTGTTGATCTTTGCAATTTAAGCAGAAGCTACGCGTACAGTTTTCACGATGTGGAGGAAGACCACAGTTAGCACAGGGTGGAGCACTAGTGCATCTTTTTACCGTATGACCCAGGCGCTGGCAGTTTTTACACCTCATAAAATTTGGAATGTAGAGTTCTACTTTACATTTGTACCAAGCTACATCAACCGTTGGCGGTAGCCGAGAGCGGTCAAAAATCAAAATAACTCTTCCCGCACACGAGTAAAACACACTAAAACATCGAAAACAGTTAAAAAATCGCAGACGAAAAACAAAACACGCACTACTCAGAACATAAGCCGATGTCTACTGTACATAAAATAGAAATATGCTTAACTTGCATATTATAACATAAAGGTACTTAGCTACGCAGCAAAATGTATAAAAATGCAAGTTCAGCTAATAATATACAGATAGATTGTCATACTCAAAAAATGCAGACAACTATGAGAGTCTAAGCTCAGCTAAGCTACAGTGGTAACCAAAAGTATCCACACAATATCAATAATAAATAAGTAGACGAAGTATAAACATCGTACTCATATGAACGTTTTTTTTTAAACTCTTTAGCATGTGAATTCATCTTTGTACCAGGTAAGGTGACAGCAGCATAAAATAACGTGTGTACTTATCGCTAATGGAGGACTGCACGTTCGTATAACTACCACGGAAAAGGACACAATTATATTATACAGTTTAAATTTGTCATGGTCTATTAATGTTAATGTTATATTAAACATCAGCTGATCTTATGTTATTCCATCCTTGACTTCCATTATTGTTGTATACCTCCAGCAACTCATCTTCGTGCACCGGTATCTCGGGACGTGCCTTTATCTAAAGTAGTTTGCTGCTCGTTTAGAGTAGTTCCTATACTTTTCTCAACAGGAAACAATACAAGACAATGTATCGGACACTTAAAAATTCCAGACACGGTTTTCAAATCAGCCGCCTAAATAGACGTACCAATTCCAAAATAGACATCTGTCATTCGACCAAGAGGCCATTTTATGGTAGAGGTATTGTCCTCTTTAACGATGACCATGTTTCTTAATTTGATACCAGGAGTTGGTTTCCTCCAGTAGTCGTTGCTGTTGTTCGTGCAAATATATATTAGACCACCGTTTCCAAAGTTCATGTTTGAATTGGAAAAGGGGCTTCCATGTTGGCACTAGCGATAATTTTTTGAACTGGTAGCACAGCCAACGTGAACTGTAGAAGATTCACCATCTAATATATGCCCTGAAAAATCAGTAGCTTCATTAAACATAGGTGTCAATTGCGGAAATTCCCTATACCCTCTATATCCACGACAACAGATTCCAGCTCATTATAAGTGATTAATAAGTCAGTGAACCGATATTTGCACTTCGAATGAAAAGATGCTTTGCTGATTTTACTGCTGTTTCGCACACTTCTCCCTGGATTCTGGATGGAATAAAATGAAATTGGTTGTTTCGCTAGAACATGTATCAAGATATTTGAAGTTTGCTTAACGTGACCACATTTTCACGAAAATTTGTCCATGATGACTTGCGATCGGCTGAAAGATCTTCATCCCAAGTTAATTGAAGTGGCCACAATTTTTGAATAAATATTTTCATCCAAATTCTTATTTGTTATGTACTAAATTATGGTTAATGATTGCTTAATAAAATAAAAATCTTCATAAAACTTGCTGGCAACCTATTTTATTTTATAACGATTTCTGGTTCGAGTCTCTTCGTTTTTTCCAAGCAAAGCTTTTCAACTTTGTTTGGATTATGCTTTAAAATGTTCTTGCTGAATACTTCCGACGAAATTTTCGATTGTTAATTCCGATTTATTAGCAAACTACCAATATCCGATAATTAATGTGGCTTCAATTTCTAATTTGTTGTTTCTGAAAACGACGTTTTTAAAGGATCATCTCTTTAAAATATAGTTGTGCGCCTGGACCTGATGGAATTCCAGTCCTTGAATTTAGGTGTTTTCGCTTTGTGTTGGAAGAGTAGTTTCCTTATTCCCATTCATAAAAGTGGAAGTAGACAGCTTGTTGAGAACTACCGAGTGATAGCCAAATTGAGTGTCTTACCTAAGTTGTTCGAGCGAATTGTGACTCAGCATTTGACCTTTGCCATTAATTCGTATATTTTTTCAGACCAGCATCGCTTTCGAGAAGGGAGATCTACGATCACCATTTTGTTAGAGTTTACTTGTCGTATTTTCAAGCCTTTTTGTAGTGGCTCTCGCATTGATGTAATGTACACTGATTTAAGCAAAGCATTTGATTTGGTTAACCATTACTTACTTAGCTTTAAACTCCGAGCCTCTGGCTTCCCTTTCTATTTAGTGAAATGGATACCCTCTTATCTGCACAATAAATCATTTGGGGGTTTGATTAACTTTATCACCACGGATGAATTCCACGTGACGTCTGGCGTACCTCAAGGCAGCCACTTAGGCCCCATTTTATTTAGTTTATACATTAATGATCTCCCATCGGTGATTAATTCCAGCCAGTTCTTAAAATATGGAGATGATGTGAAACCCTTTCGTCCTTCTCCGTAGAATCGAAATCACATCAGCTTCAAAGTGACTTGAATAATTTGGTTGAAACTAAATCTAAATAAATGTAAAAAGCCTTCTTCCTGAAGAAGGAAGTCATTCATTACCCAGTATTGCATTGATTCGCACAAGTTGGAGGACGTTGGAGGGCGTTCTATTTAACCATAGGTTACGTTTTAACTTGCATATTGAACTCTCGTTAAGAAAAGCTAGGTCCGCGCTTGGTTTTATAAAGAGACGGTCGAAAGAGCTTAATGATCCTTACATTGTGGAAAGGTTGTATATGTTGTGTGTTAGACCTATACCCGAGAAGTGTTGCGTAGTCTCCTTCATATAGGTGCTATGTAGATTCAATTGAATCTGTTCAAAACCAATTCTTACTGTTTGCCCTTAGGAATTTGGGTTGAGATGCCATTGCCTCTCTTCCCCCTTATGAAAATAGATTGCTTCTGGTTGCTACGTCTCTCGAGAAACGTAGATTTGTTCTTGGCGTTTCCTTCGTAATCAACGTAATAAATGGTGCTATTGACTCGCCTGCAATACTTGGTGAAATAAGCTTTAATGGCCCTAACCGCTTCTCTAGGCACTTTATCTTGATTAAGCTTAGTCAATGTAAATATAATTATGAGCTGTTTAACTCGCTCAGAGTTGTTTGCAGAAACCTAAATGACGTTTATCACTTATTCTCATTATCGGACTCCTTAAGGTTCATTAAAGCAATGTTGCTTAATAAGCGCGATTTACCGATGTCGTACTTAAACGAACTTTTAACCTTAATAAGTCATTACTATTCGTAAATTAATTGTTGTTTATTGTTAAAATAAATAAATAAATAAAAAAATAAAGCCCAACTGGTAAATGACTTTGTAATTTATTTCTCCAGTATATATGTTCTGCTCATACGTTGCTTGTGCAGAAAGAACGGATAGAGTCTCTTTTTGAATCTTTTAGAGCATCATATAATTCCTGGTTGGCAGTTTTCAAAGAAATCAAGGCCAACGCTCCGCTTTCGGAAATTAAATTCCAGTACTTAATAATATGTAAAGCTTGTCTTCAGTGGTCTTCTTGCGTGACTGAATATCTTGATAAATTTCAAAATAGTAGCACACCCCTTAAAAAGAAGTTAAGAGTCCAGTATTACCTTTTATTTTTTTTTCTCCCGTGCCATACCGAAACCTTATAACTCAAATTCAAAAACGGGGGATGGAATTACTAAAGATATGGACGCATTCCTTTTGTACCTTTATTATACTTTAGAATCATTTGTTCACAATATCTGTAAGCAAAGACATCATTCTCTTTTAAATCAATGTTATTTTTGTCCAAAACAAGGGCCCCATATCTCAGCAGTTGCATACACCACAGCTAAGTAACAATAAAAGTGTTGCGTTGAACTAAAATCCTATCAATATTATTCATTCGTATCAGCAGTATCAACCCTTTAATATAGTCCCAAATCTCACTCAACAATGTGACCATACAAAGACATCAAATTCCGAAGCCACTTAAATCGATCTTTTATTACTTGGTAACATTAAACCTAAAATTATCTTGGAAGGAATTAGAAAAGAGCCTCAGCAATCACTTCTCACCTAAAATACTGTCTTTGGATGGGTTATTACGAGAAAAAAAAACAATTCACCAGCTATATTCAATAGCTTCATATTTTAGTAGGGTTGATATTAGTTAGCAATTACAAAAACTTTGGGAATTGGAAGAAGTACTCAAATTCTCACACCTTTCCACTGAAGATAAACATTGCGCACGGATAACTGTAAGGGATTAGAATGGCTGGTATGCAGTGCACTTTGTGCAAGGATACCCTACACATAAACCCCTCAGGCAATTCCGTCAAAACATCTGCTTATTGCAATTCGTCTTTTAAAACACCCAAACATAAAAACGATGTTTGATGACAATCTCAAAGAGGATGGAATTTTCAATCATGTGGAAATAATACTGTCTATGATTATTATTAACGATAATATTAATTATTATTTACCCCATCACGCTTTGTGTAAACCCGATAGCGTACCGATTATGTTACGAGTGGTATTCAATCCATCCAACTTAACTTCCAATGGAAACAATCTCAATGATGCTTTTTACCCTAGCCCGAGCCTACAAACGGATTTAACGATTTCGGTAGCGTGCGATTCATTATGTATATAGCGCAGATATTCAGCAAATGCACCGGAAAATTCGCTTTCACATTTCACAAACAAAATATCAACGAAAAATGTTTCCTGAAGATCCTACAGCCGATTTTAAAGATTTCGAATTGCGCACAGTGACTGTCGGTGTTAGTTAGGAACCTTACTTGCTTAGCCGAACTTTTTTGGCTTTGGCGTCTGAAAATGAAGCGAAATATCCAGAAGTGGTAAGTGGTATACGAAAAAGCATGTATGTCGATGATGCGTTAGCTGGTGCTCATGACATAAAATCGGCGCATGCGATGTTAACCGAAATGAACTCTATACTGCAACCCACAGGGTCTCTTTTAAGAAAATGGATTACAAACGTCGTAAGATTGCTTAAGAACATCTGCTCCTTAAAGCAAATCTCGCGCTGTAAGATAATAATATAACAAAAACATTGGGGGTGCAATGAATTTTGTCTATGAGTGTTTTCGTGTCAAATCTGCTCTGCATGACATACATGCAGCAACCAAAGAAGGAATACTATCTCTAATTGTAAAGGTATTCGACTTTGGCCAACTATAAAAATCATTATGCAACGAATACGGATTGGGATGAGACAGTCAAACTCCTAACCTCACATCAATGGTAAGTTTTTATAGAAGATTATAAAAACATCACGAGGATAATAGGAGGAATGTGCATACTCGTTTATAATGTGCCAAAAACGAAACTGCTTCGAGTAAGTTTATATCACTACCTTGCAAAGAGTTTTGCGGAGTAGGACTCTTGCCTAACATGATGAGTCAATAATACCACAGTAAGAGCTGTCAGAATGTGCCCTACAGCTACGGACAGATTCCTCTATCGTCCTAGCGTGACGCCAGAAACCCCCTTGCAGTTGGACTCTATTCGTAGCACTCATCAATCGTGGGGAAACTAGGCAGCGAAAATTGGAACCATGTTGATCATTCGATAACCTCACTGACCTTGCCACTTGAGGCATGTCAGCTTGTGAATTGAAAAACTCAGAACTATGGTGAGATAGACCGCATTGGCTAAAATTTCTCCATGGCCAAAATCCAAGATAATAACATTAATGTACAAAACGTGAGACAGCCAAATACAGTCAAATTCACTTTTCTGATATTCGCGAAAATATATTGGAAAAATTTTGCAATTGGGCTCGAGCTTTAAGATAAAAATCCTACACTTTTCGCGTTTTTGATGCAATGCGCCCTGTTACAAGATGAATGAAACGACTTCAAATCGTAAGTCGCAGGTTTAACTTACAATGAACGTTTTTCCCAACTTCTTCCATATAGTACCCACCTGACACGTCTACTTCTTCATAATATCCATATTTGCACAATTCATGGTAACGTGTCTTTATTGATCCAAATAGTCAGATAAGAGCTGGATTCCTCGTTTAAAGAATCTTGTAAAATTAGCAATTCGACTATGTAAAATTTTATGGCTTCGTGACCTTCTGAACATACATCATTGCAACGCCCGTTTACCAATATTAACATGGATTTTACAGGCACATTCGATATAAAAGCATATGCAGGTCGAGGATGTAGAGCCAAAAAAACACCCTGAGACTACTACTATTGGTTAATCCACTTAAATCTATTTAGCTGCCTTTCCACCTTCTTCTCTCATCGCGATTCCCCACAGGTCATACAATCAGGTATGAGAACAGTCTTTATCGGAGCAAAAAATATTTTACACACAGCCGCCAAAAGATTTTTGGAGAGCGCCTGAAGTGGATTAATCGGGACCAGCCCGCTGCAGCCTATCAAGTGGCATTTCATCCCTCCAGGCGCTACTCATACGCATGGACTCTGGAAAGCCAGGGTAAAAAATTCTAACGCCTATCTGAAAAAATTAACAATGCATAAATTTTTACCTTTGAAAAATTTTCCACTATGTTAGCCCGTATAGAAAGTTGCTTGAATTCAACCCCTCTGCCCTATGACGTCAGGTCACGTATGCTCGCGTAATACTCCTCGAAAGGTTGTTTGCACTTTATGGTTTCTTTGATGAATTCATCGTTAGAGTCGACTGTTTTATATTGTTCCAATATCTTCCTTTTAAGTACGAAACAGTCAAAAGTTGAATCACTTTCATGGTATACTAGCGTCTGCTAATATCATTGATTCGCATTCAGTTAGCTAGCAATACCACTCAGCGAACGGTTTCTAAAAATTTATCTGATGTTTTTTCCGTAGTTGTTCAACTCTCAACCCAAAACTTCCCATGGTAATGCTTTTAGTATACCCATCGAATTTGACATTCCAACGATTAAGTCGATGTTCTGCTTATGATCACGTTCGCAACCCTTAGCAGTAAATTCAGGTTGTTGTTGCCGTGAATTTCGTTGGTAAGTTTTATTTCTTTGTTCTACTACATTATGTTGATTATCACGGTCAGGTATTGACGTTATCACTGGTACGTCTGTGGTACTACTAGGCATCTTTTTATTTTCCACCCCTTGTAACCTATCTTCGAAACCTAGCATTTTGTTTTTTATTTTGCCTCAGCCATACAACTCAGTACCAGTTTGTTTTGCTGTTTTAAGGCTTGTACAATTTGCTTTAATGGACTCGTTGTTACTTTCTCTCGGCTGCTCTCTGCTAGTGTTATTTGTTTCGATATTGTCTTTCACAAATCTGTTTGCGTTAATGATGGTGGTAATGATATTATTCGCGAGTTAACTCGACAGAAGGGTAAAACTAACCTAACACTAGTCGTGTAGAATAAAAAAAAACATTAAATAAAAATTCAGAGTTTGAAAAAAGTTCTAAACTACTAAACGTCGCGAATAAATCTGAAAACGAGATGTTATCATTGTAGTCAAGTGAATTATGTATGTATTCTAGCTATAACCCATTATCACACTCTGGCGTAACTGAATCAAAGTTTGGAACCCCCGGATTTAAAAGTGAACTAATGTTATTGAATGTAGGGAGCAACCAAAGAATTAGAAGTTTCATATCAAACACACAAAAGCAAGGTGATACCATAGATGCTTTTAGATTATTATAATGGAGCCTGTAACGAAAAAAAATGTTACTAAATTC
This sequence comes from Glossina fuscipes, assembly GCF_014805625.2. Classification (NCBI taxonomy): domain Eukaryota; kingdom Metazoa; phylum Arthropoda; class Insecta; order Diptera; family Glossinidae; genus Glossina; species Glossina fuscipes. The sequence goes on from NW_024003726.1 coordinate 559,263, forward strand.
CAATGAGAACTGTGCAACGAGCAAATCCAGTTATTGGTTGCAAATCAATTAACGTAAAACAGGTGTGAATATAAAGCGCAGTAACTTAAAAATCAAGGCCAATGATAAGATGATTTAGGTATTATCTCAAATTTAATAAATGATTGTGTCTGTAAAGCAAAATTCAACTACTGTATATATATATATATAGTATATGCCCACATATACATTATGAAAACGTAAATTCCTATTGAAAAAAACTACTTTCTAAGTAGGAATTATGTATATTCAAACTAACTGTGCTCAACAATTAAATTCAGAAGCAAAAAAAGAAATAATTCTCATTCAAAAACCGAAATGATAATTTAATGATTGTGTCCATTGTATGTATGTACAGTTGGCAATCGCTAAAGTAGCACAAAAAATGTGTGCGCATATGTAAATATACGTCCGCTCAATGATAGAGTGTAAAAAATTTAGAAAGAACGAATTCTCTCTGTAACGTAAGCATCAAATCAAAAGGAAAACAAATTTTCAAAAAAGACTCATACAGTTACCAGATTTTAACTGCTTATATGAACCATAAAATTTTATTATATGAGATCTTCATTTATGTAAAAAAAAGTTAACTGTATCGAAATTCAATTAATTGTATATTTTCATGTCTAATATAAAATAGCAATTATTGGAAAATTGTTATTCAAAGAATACATATATATATCATCTAGTTAAGAACAGAATTTATTTTTCTATATATAAAGCTATCAAAGTTTGGTGCCAATTTTTTTAAATTATAATTTTTTGAATTATTAAAAGATATTCTTTTAAAAAGATGATTATTTCGACATTATAATCGTTGTATTTAGAAATAAATATATGTATTTTTGTGGTGGTTTCGCGAACCACTCCCGTCTTTAAATTCACACCCAAAAAGAAATGTTCGTTTTCGAATGATCAGCCTGTATGTGTTTTAAATTGACAATCTTAACAGCGTACCAGGAGAACAATCACATAGCACATATAGCTCAAACATGAAACTTATTAGTGAATTATCCACTTTATTTTTGTCTGACTAATTTGTATGGCCACTCTCGATAAGAGAATCTCCAGGACTTAATCTATTGCTAGGAAAAACCCAATAATAGGTACTTTAGTCGGATCTCACATCTTAACCAGACTGTCGTCATTGACCACTCTAACATGTGGCTGTATCTTGCAATATTTGTTACACATGCAACTTTATAGTAGATTAGATCGCTAATCTCACTCATTGAGAAATGAAGCGTTGAGAGGAGAATAGAAAAAAAAAGAAAAGAAAGAAAAACCGAACGAAAGTGGAAGGAGAAGTTTCAACGATTCTGCGGAGAAATATTTGGCGCCAAAAATTAACTCTTGTCTAGTTTTTAAGTGGTTAATAATTAAACAGGAACTTCAAAGAAAAAATAATAAAGTCAAGAAATTGCCGGAGTGTTTGGACAGTTTTGAGTTACAGTTGAAGTGACATTTTTTTGTTTTCTATTGGAAATCTGTGCAGCTTAATTACAATCATGTTAATGAATTCATTACAATGAAAAATAAACTCGAGAGTGACTATTGTGATTAACATTAATTGTCATTACGAGAAAAATCTGCCGCAATGTCCAGTCAGAGTTATTTTTTTAATAGAAAGAAATTGATGCCAACTATTAAAAATTTGCTTTTTTGCTAATAACACTTTCCCTTAGAAAACCAAAAAATTCCAGAAATTTGGAATTTAATTTTCATTGTTCTAATTGTCAATTGCACACTGTGCAGAAAAAATAATGGACGCCAGATTGAGAGCACAAATTCGGCATGTCAGATTCCATATTCTATTTTAATTATACAGTATGCATATATATAAATTGTTTAGTACATACGTAATCATATATATATATACTTACGATTTATTTAGTCCCTTTTCCCTTTAATTTATATGTAAACTTCAATATTTTTTGATTTTTTATTAAGAGTGATGTGAATTGAAAGGAAAAAGAAAAGAATATAAAAATGTGCTACAGTTTTTTTTCGTATGAGAGGAAAGTAGACTAGAAGGGTCACCGGTCCTACCTTCGAGGCCTCCCGTTACGAATCAAGGACCGAAGTGGACCACTGATAAGGTAAAGGGCAGAATGCCCGTTCGGTAAGTAGGTTTTGTCCGTCGATTTATTCTCTTAAGTAAAGCAAGTGTATTTCTATTAAAAGCAATTGGTTCTGAAGTGTCTGTGGGACAAAATTTAAAACCCTCCATATATCCCGGACTAGCTATTTCGGCAGTGACACGTGCGCTCGTCCCTACGTTCTCCGATCCTCCTAAGTGGCATTAAGAGAAAAATATTAAAGTCAGCAATTCTATATTCAAACCCACAGTGAGAATTTTCGTTACACCGCTCTGTTCATCATTCCGAAAATTAGGTTTCAATAGTGTGTCGACGATTTGGTTAAACGAAAAAGAGAGCAAAATATCCATACCTAGTCATTATACATACAGAAGTATAACAACTTTCACATAATAATCAAAAATTTTATCCTGAAAAAAGTATCACGACCAAAAGTACAGACATAGCAAAAAAAATTCCCAAAGCGAACAAAAAGAAAACGAAGAATTACTCCATCGACTACTAATACGTATGTCTACGTTGCTAGTATTTCAAAATAATAGTACTAATATTGCAAACATGAATATTTTTTACTTTATATCAACTCACAATTTTATCATTAAGCCAAATACGAACACATGTTTCAACCTTTGTTTCACAAAAGTAAATCGTATGAAACCGGAGAGAAATACAAATATATGAAAGTAAGTTATATAAAGCAAAAAAGAACCTTTAAGCATTTTCTCCCTCTTTGACCTCTCATATGTTAATTCTATTCCCACGTACGATATATCATATATATATCATATATACATGTATACATATATGTATAAATATGTATAAATATATATATATATATATATATACGTATCCTAGTGAGTTTAATAAAAGTATGCATACATGCAATCTGAATCATCTGCATCATATATATATAATATATATACGTAACCTAGTGAAAAAGAAATTCAAGAAATTGCGCCACCATTTTTCTTCGTATTTTTTTTTTTTTCTCTGCATGTCGCTATATTTTGGAAACATTGTCCACATATATGTTGTGGTATATATTTATATATATATACATATAGATTGAAGTTTTGTTTTTTCCGTTTTCGAATAATTATTGACAAATTTTATAATTTCAAAACAAATTTTTCGGCTTTTACTTTTCGGTCGACGCCATTTGTAAAGTTATGTGAAGGTTATTTATTTTTTGGACAAGTTGGCATGTTACAATGAAACAAAGATAAGATAATAAAAGAGTGTGATATCAAAGTTAATTTGTCTTATTGTTTGTCCGTTTTACCTTATCGTCTGTTTTCTGACATTCATCTGCTTTATGGTCATTAGTTCATGCATATGTACTAGTTTGTCCGTTAGGTTATTATCAAGTCACTACTATGCACCTATTCTGTGCTTTACATCAATATCCTACTTCACAAAACCATAGCACTTATTTGGTTAAAAAAAAGAGCACAGATACGTATAATAAGAAAAAGAAAACACTAGTTTTCAGCTCCCCAGACGGCCGTTTTCTTAGGTGGTGACCTAATGCCTTCAGAGGCATTCACCTTTCATTATACGAACATATTTATACCGCTTCAATTACTTACATTACCTTTTATATAAAAGGTAGCAATTTGGTGCAGTGTAATTATGAGTTTATATACGTCAAACGAACATATGCATATACATATATATATACATAGTTATACACACACATATTTACATATATGTGTATATATATATTTGTCTTTTTTCGTGGAAATTGACGACCTCATAAGATAAATATTATAAGCAATCTTTATCTTTAACGTATATATATATATATATAGCATATATACCCAAATATGTATATTGCATGAATTTTTTCTATGCACTTTAAGGTAAGTAATTTTTTAATAATTATTTCTGGCAGTTTTTAATCTTTGAGTACTTTTTTTTCATAATTATTTTGTATTGATTGCAGATGGGTAAGCATTTTCTTCAGAATAATCTTTTTATGTGTTCTCCAATAAGTAAAAATTCCTTCACTATAATCTGTGACTGAATTGTTCAAATGCAATTTTCTAAGTGTATAGACTTATCCATAATATATACAGGTGTATTTTTTTACATAATTTTATGAAATTTTTAATGTATATATGTTCCAATCAATGCTTGTATATATGTGCCAATAAATGCTTGTATGAATGCGCCATTTCTTCGTTTTTTTTTTTGTGGGAATTGTCGAGCTCATAAGATGAGTATTATAAACAATCATCAATCATTTTTCAAAGAGGATTTTTTGAATATTTTTCTTGCATGCAGCTTTTTTTTTTGATAATTTTTATTAGATTATTTTTAAAACGCCCAAGCACAAAGTTTTAAAATTCCTCCTTATTTTTCATTACACTGTTTTCGTCCGATTTAAAAGAAACTTGTGCTCAGGTTTGAGCCTATCATCCAATTGAACTACGATCATTGCATAGGTTTTCTTTTTATCGTTTTGCTTTGCCATATAGGTCTCTGTTTGTCAATGGCTTAGTGAGCGTGATAATAAAGAGAAAGAGTTTTGTTTAAGGCAAAACCATCCTTTCAATATATCGACGAACTTTGGACCTGTTCTCTTTCTATAATTCCTCCCTTTTATTTTAATGATTACACTGAGGAATTATAATAGGTGGATACATAATTATTTGGCGTTTCTTTGACGTGCAATATTCCAATAAAAATTAACAATATTTTATAAATTTATGAATGAAAATATCCTTGTACGTTTTGGTTATAAAAATACGTGTCGATAATCTTACTGAAAAATGTTGAGTTTTTATATTTTCTTTTTCAGAAGAAATAGTGCTTAAGAACACCTGATAGCATCATTTAAAACCGCCTGATAATTGTTCACCAAACTATTAAAAAAAGAGAGTATTTTCGCAGTTCCGCTGTTCCGCTGTTCCGCTATTTCATGATTTACTGCTTTTTCGTAAAGAACAATGACCGACAGCAACTACTACTTCTACGCGGACGTTACACTTTATATTTTAAAATATATTGCTATTGGTCCTAATAATTATAATTTACGGTACGCGCTTTATGGTTCGGTATTTAACGTATTATCTACATCATTGACAATTATACTCCCAATGCGTTTCAGCCCATTCGAGTTATTATATCGCATAATGGCGAGTTTGACAGAATTATAACTATGCATATTATATATATAAATAACCAACACAATTAATAAGGATTAAGATATCGTCCACTTCATTTTTCTTTGAAGAATCCGGTTTTAAAATGTATCCCAATCCCAATTCCTTCGTTCATCTTTCCTTTTAGAGATTGCGTCGATTTCACTTTATGGAAGTAATATTGCGTAATATTATTAGTACGATAACGACAGTAAGCTTGATAACTTCGATTTTTCCACGATTTCACACATGCCACGCCCGTCCAATCCAAACATTGCCTCACAAATTTAATGCGTTAGGTAGACTCATCTTCAGCACACATTATACATAAATAGGCACACACTATATCTCCTACCAATGACACCATCAATCTTTGGATCTATGTGGTACGCGCGGTACTCTCAACATGAGGCGACTGAGTCTGTATGCATATACTTTCATAATTTGTGGAAATGCCTGCCCTCCACATGGATATCAAGCCGTTTGAAAGATCAATCTTCGTAAATTATTCACTGCCACCCATTTCTCTGAAAAGCACTTCTCTTGCGGAAACAGTATGCCAACCATCCAATTGTAATCTTATAATTTCCTCCATATTTATCGTTAAAGAACGGCATCTATGCGTACAACCTATTCATATCAGTCTATTTTGTTTCGATATGCCAGCAGTAAACCATGTCATTGCATACACTGATTTCTCCTAAGGTCAAGTTAGTATGTAGTTATATACTGTGTTTATTACCTTTTATTTTACCTTTTATTTTACATTTTTTTTAATATCATTCAGAATCATTAAGACCATTAGTGCCATAAATGTGCGTTAATTGTTTTAATGTAGTGCGAAAACAGTTCTATTAAGAACGTGTATCGCAAAAATGTTTGACACAATTAAAAAACTTGAGGAAGACGTCGTGATTAGGCTGTGTTTTACTAAGCTACAAGAATTTTCTTTTCTCATTTTAACACTGAAAATTATAAAAATTTTAAAAAAGTGTTTCCTTCAATATCAAGAACAACTCAATAGTCGCCTCTACTCATTCAAAAGCTAGCAACACAAATTCGACGAATCGTTTTTCTATTCTTTTTCTTTGTATGAATAGCCACTCATCGTATGTCCCTATACGTTCGAATAGCGTGGTGATCAAAAAGAGTGATTGAAAAAGTTTGGTAAAGGAAGGGAGCAGTGTTTGTGAACATTTGATTTGAAAATGGAAATATCAAGTACGGCAGGAAAGGCCACAATTGGTGAGTTATTCCAAACGCGGGCAGTATGGTTAAAAAACGACGAGTTGCGGTAGTGTGTTGCGCAGTGCACAGGTGACTCCAGAACGAGTTGGTAAGAACCTTGAGAAAGACGTGTAGTGCTGTTGAAGGATTGAATTGGTGAACATACCTCCTTTATCCCTGCGGAACTCGCACCCCAAATGCACCTGTACGTAAGCCAAACGCAGCCTATAATTGGAGGCTCTCGTCCACACACGCGAGGTATACTCTAAATTTTGCTAAATATGGACAGTGTAAATGGTACCGTTGTCGGGTGCAGGGAAGTATTTTTTTGCAGGAAAGGAGAATACATTCTTGTAGTACATTTGCATTTAAATAGAATTCATTTGGAGAATACCCGCCGATTACAACTCTCACGATATAAATCGATCGAAAACCCAATCGATACCAAATGCAGTCGGTTTGAAGACATCATTACTTTCGCCAAAGTATTGAATTGTTCGGTTCCACTTTTCGATGAAGTAAAAAGAAGATGAAGATGAAGGTCACCAGCAGACTGATTTTTATGAAAACTATACTAAAACTGTCAATAGTTAGGTTGTGGGATTGTAGGGATCTCGTTAGTCGGTAGTTGAGCATGGTTTCCATGGTTTTGCTTGATTTTTCTCAGATATGGGATGAAATTTGGAAACCTTTCACCAGCTTGGAAAAACACCAACATGATAGCATTTACTGGAAAGATTACGCAATGGCGTCGCAAGTGTTTTATAGCAGTGTTTTAGAACTGTGCCTCAACTGTCTTTTAGTCCTGGAGCTTAGCGAATGTTAAGATTGGCAAGAACCTACTTAACGACCCTTATTCAAAAGCACAATACAGGAACCGAACATGTTACTCTTTTAAATGGTGACAATGGACAATTGCTATATGGTATCTTAGAATTTGAAACATTTCAACCAACAAATTAGCTTCATCAATCGGGTCGGATATTATTTGGTCGTTATTGAGAAGAACCGCAATCAATGCAGTAGGTTGGTTTTCAATTCTTTTTTTGAAGGACAGAAAGCTCTTGCTACTTTTTAGAGCCGCAGAAACTTTTGTACGCAAGCCGCTCGTGCACAGCTTTTTTCGGCGAAGTTTCGGGGCCGACGAAGTAACGTAACAAAGATTGGTATACGAAAAGTGTTTAAAAATCGTACAGAGGTCCAAGTTACCGAGAGGTGCAAGGATCTTAACTTCATGTTTATGTGAATGCAAGATAAGAAGGAGATCTGGCGTACCTTTAAGCAACCCATCAACGCTTGAAATATGCATTGGTTCATTTTTAAGTCGCGTTAAGCAATTTTCAAGTGCTATAGTCCCTGCGTCAGGGCTCTCCGGAGTCATGCTGTCGAATTTGGGCTTTATAGAAGCACACATACGCTGTGTGTCCGGGTAGTGAAGTATACCCATAACGAGGTAAACCCATAAAAAGGTGATTTTGGGTGTAATGGCATTGGATTACTACTCTGTGTGATACGAAATTTTTGATGAGTTGTTACCCAGACAAATCGATAGCATGTACATCGCTGTTTTTACTCACCTGAGTTTCATAACGAGCGAGTATATTTGGCCAATATTTCTGTATGTTTATGTATACCGGGGAAAAATTTTGCAGGCAGCCCGCTCATGTTGCCGTGATGCATTTTAAATCTACTCACCGATGCTGGAAGACAATTGAAATGATTTGCGGTTTGGGATGGTATTAAGCGTAGCCTTTACCGATCGGGCACCCATTCCTCGAGCCACGCTCAATTAACATTCGCACTAGTGAGATTCATCGGGTTTTGGAAATCGCATTTAGTGAGAACTATTGGTATTGCTGTGATGTGGGAGGGGGCGCATAAAAGCCCTAAGCGGCTTTAAAATCAGTTTAAATTTATTCTCATTGGTTATTGTCGTCTTGGCTGTTCTTCTTTCTTGTAGCTATTGTTGTTAGTTTTATCGTTGTAAAGTTGATTGTTGTTATTCTTTTCTTTGGTATTGTTATTGCCGTGTTGTTACTGTTGTTATCGTATAGTTACTGCTGACACTGTTGCTATTGTTTTACTATATTGTTATTGTTAGGTGGTTCTATTATTTTTTTTCTTTTGTCGGTGTTGCTTTACTACTGTTTTTTTTTAGATTTTTTCGTTATTTCGGTGCTCAATCTGTCGGTGTTGTTATGGTTGTTTTTGGATAGCATACTTGGCGTATATAATTGGATATGGTTATATTTATTTTAGTATTGCGTTTTTGGACCTTAGTGTTATAACTAGCGTTATTGATGGTATTAATTTATTTGACTATTACTATTCCATTCGCTGTTTATTTTAACGCCACTGTCAGGATTTTATGAATTGTTTCGAATCTATTGCATTCCTTGGTGTGTATGTGGTCAACTTTGGTGCAATGTCTATTTTTTTCTGACTAGAATTTTGTTGCCAATGCAGAACGCACTTTGCATTTTTCGGATTGGCTTGTTTTTTTTATTTACTTTCGGTATGTTTATTTTTGAAGCTTCTGGGTGTTGTTGTTACCTAAAATTATTTGGTATTTAGGAACAATAACACCTTTTTTTTACATGTTTAACAACATTACAAAATACAACAAACCGTAATAAAAACACGTCCAACATATTCGACGCATCACGAAACACACTTTTCTATTCTAAACTCTGATGAAACCAATGTTATTAATAATAATAATAATAAGTGATAACGAAGCTGGAACATAGGTGACACAAAAGGGACATAGTGGGTTTTTCAATTGTTATTACTGCTAATGAACAACAGTCAAATTAAAATTTAACGAAACCTATTGGTTCGTATGACAAGTTAGTAAGACATTCAAGTGACAAAAGAGTTCAATTTCACATATACTAAATGAAGCGAGAAAAAAAAGGAAGTGTGGAATTAAAAAACTAACTTCATTCGACTCTACTTGCTGATACTAAACTACCTGCATAAAGTGCGGACAGTAAAAAGATTTATGACATGAAATTCTTTAATCATGCCGTCGTTAAATTTGAAGATTCTTCAAAAACCAGAGACATGCCTCAGCGTCATCGGTGTGAAGATTTTGGACGACCAAGAACTTATTGCACATAGCAACCTAAATGAGTTAAATGTGGCTTGGATGACTTACCAAACTATTGTAAAAAAATTGATAATACCGCTCCAAAGCTAGTTATAGAGATTGCATCCACATACCAATTGTTTCTCAAAACAAACTTTAGACCTTCACTCCACGCAGATTAACGCAGGATAAACATTATAATTCCTGCTATCAAAACGAATTCCCATCGCTGAATAGATGACATCCGGCTACACGTAATACTGGCATAACTAATGACAGTAGCCTCTCTAACTATCAACATGCCGAAATGTTGGAAAATTCTAATCCTTCTTTAAAAAAGTTTGTTGACAAACATTCCGTTGACACCCTTAGCCTCTAATATTTCAATCTGGACAGTTTAATTTCCTTTCCGGTTTTCCTTGCAATGTAATGACTACAATGATTTCTTCAGGCAATTACGTGCAAAATTTGTTGCTGGAAATGACTTTGATGCCAAACATCAGTGGCGAGTTTGTACATTTATAGATCCAAAAGGAAAAAAACTCTATAAATGCATTCTTAAGATTAATATTTTGTCTTATCCACTGGGTGACCCACGCACTGGCCATCTGAGCCAACGAAAATTCCTGATTTTCTGGATTTCGCCATGCGCTCTAATATTCTCTCCAATTTACTTCAGGTTTATGAGAATAATAGTCTCTTTACATTACTCTGCACTAATTATCAACGTCAAAGCAACACTTCACAGTCTCTCAGTTAAATATAATGTCATCAATCGTAAAACTGATGTTGAAACTTTTAGAGATTGGATCTATGACAAGTTATAGCTTAATAAAAGTTTGCAATGCTCTTTCTAAATTGATGAAGCGGTAAAAGACTTTAAAAATTTTATTCACCAAGCTGGATTTATACCTACTCCTAGTAATGCTGGTAAGCAAAACTTATGTCAGCCTTGAAACAAGGCAAATTATCAGACATAAGGGGAGACTCAGACGACGATGACAAATCAGTACGAAATCTCTAGATAAAAGAAACTTGAATAGATATTTATTAAGAGCTTGCGAGTACACGTAGGTGACATTTAGCATTATTTAATCATCATCAACTTAGGCATGTTTGATGAGCATAAGTTATAGCGAGCTACGAAATATCTTCAGGGACCGATCAAGCGAACTGTTCCTTTAAAATTTCTTATGTTTTACTTTCAATATATACATAAAGTAGAAGAAGGTGTGCTGTAAGGAATTGTTTTAAGTACAACAATCTTCAAATTCTTACTTCAGCTTTTTTGATGGCCGATATGTTAACTGCAGTATATGCAGACGATATTGGCCCCAAGAATGTTTTCTACGAAATGCATTCTACGTATGCAAGTTTCGCTTTAGGTTAAGGAATGGAGTAGTAACGCAGACAACGCAGAAAAATCAAAGCATATTATTTTTACGTTGAACAAGAGTTCTTATCGTTCGCTATTTTAGAATGGCAGTAATATCCCTCTCAAAAAGGTTGTAAAATGTCTCTCTTACATCCTAACCAAAGATTAACATGAAAAAATCATATAAAAGCTGAACGCTAGTACCTACACTAAAAAGCCAACTAATTCGCTTGGGATTTCAACTTAAGCAATCTAAGAGTTTTCGTCTCATTACGGCCAATAAGATACAACCGTTACACTAAGCAAAGAGGCTCAAAGTTTGTTTTTTGTAGCTTAAATTTAAATTAATAATATTGGCATTAACAATGCATAAACAATGCCTAGACCAACACAGTTATAGTTATTTTTATTGCGCATTCTCTCTCCTATACCTATAGGGCAATATCTGCTTTTACGATTACTTTATAAAAAGTAGTTTAATTCACATTCTCATGAGATTATTATTTTTATTCGTCTAATCAAAGAAGAAAAGGCGAATACATCATAATAATAAAAAATAAAAAATGAGTTTTAAAGAAAATATTAGTTTGGGGAAAAAGAAATCCATTATTTTTATATGAACTTCAGGACTTTATTTAACATGCTTCGGATTGTCGGATTTGGGTCAAATATACACCGTTTTGTTGTATAATTTGTTGCCATTTTAAAGGTAACTTCAAAATGCCTCTCTCGTAGAAGTCCTGATCTCTATTTGCAAAAAACTCTAGTAGAGGATTTTCACAATCCTCCCTAGATTCCAAATTTTTATCATTAAAGAAATTTTGCAATGCAAGAAAAAGATGATAATCG
>NW_024003726.1:574067-582670 GCF_014805625.2 Glossina fuscipes
TTTTTTTTTTTTTGGTTTACTCAATTCCGATGTTTCAATCTATTGATGGCAGTGATTTGCTGGTAAAAACCAAAAGTGTATTCCAAACTTATGAGGTTTGTTGAGCATGCGTGCATGCACTGCGTGAATCGGTATCTCGCTTTGGTTGGGAATTATTGTTCGTCGATTGGAACGTTTTGCCCTAGTAAGTAATAATTGTGGCTACTTTCAATGAATGAATTCCAAACATTTGAGATCAATGCAAATTTATCCGTTTGCAATCGTGCACTCCGATCATTTTTTTTTTATCGAAGCGGATCAATTGTAAAATATTCATAAACTCTTTTCTATCCTTGTTTTTCCAAAAACCTCTGAACAATTTAAGCACAAAAGCAAACCCAAATCCGCTTAGAAAGATTTGGCAGGTTAATCCATTTCAGAAAGCTAATATAAGGAGGCAGAACGTAACATAGATATTATTTCGGCGAATAGAAGAAATTTTTCATGGTCCCCCTTATGACATTGGCCGATACAGCACAAAATAATCCGCAGGCAATTGATTTTGAAAATTTGAAGAAAAACTTTCAATAACTAATACGTTATATTGGCTTATAGGCCCATATTGCATATTCACCATCATTAATTTACTACACTAAAAGGATATTACAAATTATTATTAGTAGATTAGTATTAAGCAGTTTTAAAGGTTTTAAGTGAATCACTAACAGGTTGTATCTAAAACAATCAAATTCGTTTATCCAATTTTTTCTTTTGATATAGGAACATTTTTAAAGAACACTATAATGAGCATTAAATAAATTTTCCTATTATTATCTATTGCGTACATTATATTTAACTTAGAATTAACACATGTACTTGTCGTACTCTACTCTTCAAGTGCTTTTATTTGATGCCCAATTAATCGTACTGTTCAGAAAAAATAATTCCATCATGTTGCGGGGTCGACCATATATCATTTATTATTAACACACTTCTAAACAGGCAACGTATCTTCGTGTGAAAAATGGTTTATGATAAATGATTAATTTTTGACGTTACGTCTGAGAATCTTCCTAATAAAGATATACTTTGTGGCTCGTTTATTGAACACCTTGGTTGTTAAATATATGAATATGATGGCAAAATATCTACTTTTTAGCAATCTAGTATTTATACCCTTTGCTCTCACAAGATGAAAGTTTTTGATGTGATTATGAAAGTAATGAGATTATTTGGTATGAAATGCATTCCCTGCTTTAGTTTTACTAGTGAGGTGAGGCAGGAGGATTACATTGATATATAATATCAATAAAATAGAAAATTATTTGGAATAAAAATAGAAGACAAAACAAAAAGTCGACTCACTTCCGTAGTCCGCGGCAATACGCCAGCACTCGAATCTGGTCACAAATTATATTTTACATTGTAAAATTCGCGGGATCAGAGTGCCATTAACAAAAAATGGCGTAAAGAATTATGCTAAGTATAAACTTATTATTAAGTTAACTTTGAGCACAGCATTATCCATAAATCGTGAAGAACGATATAAAGTGTTACATATGAAGAAGCTCTTTAAAACCCTTAAACTTTTTATATCATATCGAACATAGTTTCTGAACATAGTTTTCAATTAATTATATTTTATAAATTTAGCTTTAATTTAAATGAAAACTGATTTCACAACATAAACTAGTAATCCTATTTCTATATCCACCACTGTAAGATGGGGTATACTTATTTTGCTTTTGTCCATAATGTATGTATCACCCAAAAGGAAGCTTCAGAGACTTTTTATAGTGTATATATTATGATCAGTGTGAAATTCTGAGTTGATTTAGCCATGTCTGCCCGTCTGTGTATCTATGTGCTGTATGTTGTTGACACTCTGCTAGTCGCAAACATTAAGTTAGCGACTTCAAATTTGGTAGAAACGTTGGAAGTGTCTACAAGCAGGTTGGTATTGAAAATGGGCCAAATTGTTCAGAACTGTTTTTTTAGTAACAAATTTTTGGATTTTTACTCAAATGCTAGGAAATTATTAAAGTTAAAAGGCTGAAATTTTCCACATTTATTTATACCATGCCCACATGAAGTTAAGAGCAATTAAATTTTTATTTTTTTTTTTTTTTTTTTGAGTTTTTATGCTTATTTAGCATAAGGCAAACAAGACAGACTGCTTAAGACTATTTTATACACTCCTTAAGTGAAAATATATTATCTTCCTAATCTTAATATGAATATGAGAGAAATCGCGATTAATTTTTGCTTAATAATGCCAGTAACATGGGTATCAAATGAAAGGACTTGGAAAATAGAATACGAAAAACGTAGCGGTGGGTATGCAATATTCGGATCTGTCCGAATATAACTACCTTCCTTGTTATAAATGGAAAACTCAAAAATCGTGCTGTTTTCAATAATTTATTTTTGTGCTTACTTACATATAAAACTCAGTTAAAATAAATTAATAGCCGAATTCAATTACCTTTTAGAGGTAAATCTTATACTAATTAATATTGAAAATTAATACAAAGTATATAAGGAGAATTAAAGAAAAAGAAGTAAAAAATAATAATAATGTGTAATGTGTAAATAAGTAGGAAAGAAATAAAAAGAAAACACGCATGCTTACAACAAGCACAGAGGCATACCCACTGCGAGTGCATCCTTAAGCCACTGCAAACATGCAAAAGCTTGGCAGTCGTTAACCTCAAACAACACAAGTTAATTTGCAAACCATAGTGAAATGTTAGGATTAAAAGTTAGCTTAAATACGACATAGACAAATCGCGCGTATTAAGCATTGTTGTTCTGATAGACTTTAGATAGTCGAATATTAAGACTAAGCGACAGATATTATTTAGGGTTCTGCAAACGAATCTGGACGAATTGGAAAGCTGGTAATTATATTTACATTGGCGAAATTTAATAAAGATAAAGTTCATAGAAAAGCTTTTAGGAAATCAAAGTTTATCTCGACAAGTAATTTAGGCGAATTTATTAACTTAATTAAGAAGGAATCATCAAGAATAAATCTACGTTCCTTAAGTGATAGCAAGGCTAACAGAAGCAATATGTTTTCATAAAGAGGAAGAGAGGCAAGAGGGTTTCAACCCAAATCCCCAATGGCAAACAGCAGGAATTGCTTTTGAACGGATTCAATTGAATCTTCATAATATCTATAGGAAGGAAATCACACAACAAAGGCATATTTAAGTATGGGTCTAACTAAGCACATTTGTTATATGAGGATTCTTAAGCTCTTTGGACCACCTCTTAGTGAAGCAAAGCGCGAACCTACCTTCACTTCAAGAGAGCTCAATGTGAAAATTAAAACGAATTCTTGAGTCGAATAGAACCACTAAGTCTATGAACGAATCAATGTTTTCCAACTTGTGTGAATCAATGAAAGAGTAAGTATTGAATGACTTCCCCCTTGCGAAAAAACGGTCATATAACGCCTAATTTTCATTAGGCGTTAAAAGCAAAGCTATTGTCATTTTTAGAATTTCAGGACAAAAACCGCTTAGTAATAGTATTTCAGAGTTCTAATTTGGTTAGAAAACGTTTGATCAGATTGGGTTATTTTTTGAAACGTTTGCCATGTAGCCGTTGCTATGGAAACTTTCTTGTTGAAAATTCATTATAATAATTTGACATAAAAATTAATATTACTGAATTCGAAATATCTATGCCTATTTTTTGGATCTTAACCCATATAAGGGTTCTAATTAAAAATAAGGCTTTATATGCGGAAAAAATCTAATATATTTTATCTAATTTTTTGATAAACATTTATTCTTAGTACTATACAGGGGACCCCATGAAAGCAAACCATCCCAAAACCTCATTTGTTATCGATTGGAAACAATCGGAAATTTATGAAAGCTTTGACAAATAAATTAACTTTTCTAAATGTAGACCACGAGTTTCCGCGAATATGAGGGTTTTCATTAAAATTATGCATTTACATAAAAATAATGTATACTTTTTGGTGTGTTATAAGTTAAGCGAAGTGGTGTAAGGTATCTAATAGCAGACCTTGCCCGGCTATGGCGTTCTTACTTGTTTTCACAACTTACAGTTGTGACGTACACATTAATCTAACTAGCAGCCTGTCTGTCAGAAATATTCTTTAGAAGAGTTTATAAAGGTACAGACAACCTGTTATAACTGCGGCATTTGCTGTAATATAATAGAGTTAAATATGCCGACGATTTACGTAAGATAAATAAGTATAATATATATAAAATACAATATCCGCTATAAAATAAAATTAGTGTCATTACACGCCACCATATTACTAGTTTATACAGACATAACTACCATTACGTTAATTAGAAATGATATTCCACGTAAAAGACAAATTTTTTTTGATCAGTTAACTATAATTCGGAGAAGTTCATACACCTTTTTGAAAGATTGGCAACATCTCTACACACCGCGAAGCTATTTTGTCAATTAATGCGAAATTCAGAGGCAGATTTATTTCATCTGTTTGCCTTTTCATTTTGAAAATCAAAGCTATTATTGTCTTATACATAGTGTGTTATTATATAGGACGATCAAATAAGGACTACACAATTTTTAAACGTTATAATGTTTGCCTTTTCTTCAGATTCCCACCAAAGTAGTAGTTCAATATTGCTAAAGCTACACGCGTGTACAGCATTGAAATTGTTGAAATTTTTTACTATTCGAAAATGTTTCGTGCATGTGAGATTATTTGATGCAATGACTTGGCAAAAAAAAAAATTACACTTTTCAAGACGCAATCCATTTATTGAGAAAAAAGCTCAAGTTGGAGCTTGACTCCAATAAACTACAAACTCTTAACGACTTCAAAACGAACATTATTTGTTTTATTAGTGAAATAAGTTTATTTTGTTTAGGGGCTGATTTCGAAGAAGTTTAATTTTTAGATAAACAAAATAAATAGCTAAACAAGTAAAAAGTTTTGCTGGGGCTAGCGTCTAATCATGTATACCCACTACTATTCACCGCACTCCAGTAAAATAAAACTGGTATTGCAACTTATGATTACTAGATTGATGGAGACGGAGTCTTAGAAGTTTTAATGTCAATTATTAACAGATTTTACTTAGAATAATCACCGACTCGTAGGTGCTAAAGGTCGTTGTACAAAACGAAATTACTCGGACCCGTTTTAGGCGTCAATTACAGAAAATATTAGAAATTTTCAGCTCAAAAGTGTACACGAATGATATTAAAACAAAGCAGTTCCCATTCGTTTCCGTCGAAGGCATCATCATCCACAGAAGGCAGGACGCCTCCTATTTGAAGGTACCTGTTTATCTGAAGAATAGTATGAGTAGAGCAAAAATTTATGCCGAAATTTATGAGATTGTAAGAATACTGATCAGTAACTTCTTTCCTGCTTTATATATAGATGTAATGAGAAATTTGAGGCAGGCTCAAATTAATTGCGCATTTCCATTAATTTATTTTAATACTGCAAGTTTCGCTTTCTAATAAAATGTTTGTAGGGTGATCACGTGCTTTACCTCGACGGAACTATTCCATAAAAAAATTTCTCATGCAATCTTCGTCATATATTGCCTAAACAACGTTATAATATTTTCGGCCTTTCAGTTCAGAATCATCAAATTATTACCTATCTACTTTAGTAATAAAATAGTTTTAACATTTTGTATTATATTGTACGCGAGTTGTATATTGTCAATCTCACCTAAACAAATAATTAACGCTCACTCCAATAAATCCGATTAGGTTATCAATGACCTTTTAATTCTATTTATTTAGTTGTTTAACTAGATATAAAAATGATCACCCGATACAAAAGATAACTTAGAGCTAAACCATATATCAGAGTATAATATGGGGAGAAAATTGCTATGGACATTTAAAAAAATAAGCAGCAGCCGAGTAATAGAAGGAGTTATACAGATTTTCGTATTTTTCTGCAAAACTATATAGAAGTAGTCCAATAAGTAGAAAAAAGGGATACGTCCTTTATCAGGAAGTAGAAAAAAGTAATATTCAGTAAATGACCTCATTAAATTATACGATTAAATTGTAGTGAAAACAATTAAAAGGTTCGTTTCGGATTATTTATTATTGATTACTTTACATCTGACTATCTTACTATCTAATTTTCCTGAATTGAAGTCAACAATTTATATAATAACTTATTATGCTAACTTAAGCAAAATAATGGAATTAAACTAGTTACATATAAAGCTAGATTGAGTTATATTAACTGGGTCATAGCTTGACTTGCAGTATGTGGAAATATGTAGGACAGATCTTAATTTGCTAGACTGTATTATCTAGCAAACGGGCAGCTACTAGCAGACTTTTCGAAACTTCAGCCGTTGACTTTGCTGGTTCTCTTTATATAGCAATTCAAGATGGTAAAAGTAAAAAAAGGTGTAAATTATTTTTTTTACTTGTGCAACGATACGAAGTGTTCATTTAGAATTAGTTCCGAACATGAATACGAAAAGTTGTATGAGTGCTTTGAGGAAATTCATTGCACGAATAGGTATACCAGCGATAATTATTTCGGACTATGCAAAAAGAGTAAACTTAGGAGTTAGAAGACTTGAACAGTTGTTAAAATCTAGCGAAGTACAAGATATGGCGACTAACCAAAATATTACATGGAAATTTATTCTGGATCGCGCAGCATGGTGGGGTGGATATTGGGAGCGTCTTGTGAGAAGCACAAAATATTGTTTAAAGGCGGCTATTGGCAAAGCAAAGTTGACTTTAAATGACCTAACAACACTATTGGCGGAAGCCGAAAGTATTGTGAATACCCGACGAACTACATATGTTGTAAGCGATCATAACGGTTTGGAAGCTTCAACCTCACCCCAATTTTTAACGTATTGTAAATGTATCGTGTGCTCAAGACATGAGAGACCTATAAAATTTCTGTATCCCTTAAAGAAATCAGCGGCCGTGGCGCAAAATGTAGTAAAATAACGTATACATTTTTTACATTTCACTTATTCCATTAGTAAACGATTACTTAACTTCTAGTTTAGAACCTTATCGTAAGTTCATATTACAATAATAAGTTAGTATTGAATAAATAGCAAAGCATAAAAGTCGACGGTCGAAGTTAAAATGTAAAGAATACTAAGAAATTTTCTACAAATATAGGGGTCTAAAAGCACATTGTAAAAGTATGGCACTTATCGATTTACATGGCCGCGTTGACCAGCTATGCTTGAGGTGGGTTAAAGATAAAAACTCTTGAAATCGAAACTTGTAAGTTTGCATGTAAGCGCAATACATAAACCGGAGACGCTCCAAATGAAGAATGTGGAAACTACTAAAAATTTACAAATATCGCTCCACACCTTATAAGTAAATAAGCTTGGAGATAAACTTTTCTGTAATGGCTAATATTACGGTGGACGACTATACAAATGCAATGCCGTAAGATTAATACGACAATTAAAAGTTCATAAGTTAGACAACAATTTTTCTGTTCACGAAAAAAATGTTGACTTCATTCTATTTGGTCCAAGTCAAGCTCATTCAGAAGCGTTGTTATGTCGAATAGACATCGGTGATTTGGCAGATATTCAGCAAATGGTGTCAGATTATCAATTGAGAATTTTGGCACGAAGCCATTAGAGCCCGTTTAGTCTGAGAGTGATATCAGAGCTAAGAAAGTACTAAAAGAAACAACAAAAAAGCTACATTACCGATACGAAACTAATCTTGTTTGGAAGGAACACGAATTTAAGAATCAAGATAGCTACTCAATGGTATTAATTCTTTTGGAAACCTTGGAAAGAAAATTAAATTTGGAAATGCGTGGTTGGTATCAACATAAAATAAAGGTATATTTAGAAAAGGGCTTTGCCAAGAAGCTATAAACCGATAAGTAAACATAACCGGAAACCGAATTTGGTATCTTTCCATTTTGTTGTTCACAATGTTAACAAGCCAAAGAAGCCCTGCTTAGTTTTCGATGCCGCTGCATTAAGCAACGGCGTTTCCTTAAATTCGCAATTAATTAAACCATTGACTCACCAAACAATGTTTGTCGACATTAATGCGATTCCAGCAGGCTAAGGAATGCTAGGAATGTGTGCCGATATTTGCGAAGAGTTCCATGGCGTGGCAATGCGTAAAGAGGAACGAGATACGCAGAGATTCTTGTGGAGAGATATATGAAAGTTAAATTTTCGGGTCTGCCAGCTCATTTTCCTCAGCAGTATACATCAAAAATATTAACGCGGAATAATTTAAAGATGAACCCTCGCGTGCGGTGAAAGTCATAGTCGATTTTATCATCCCGATGGTAATGGATATACTTCTGAAACAGAAAACGAAGCGATCGCAGCAGCCGTGCTTGTTATAAGTGTACAACAGGAAGCAGGATGCAATCCCCGAGGCTTTTTATCAAATTCAATTAAGTTCTGCCAAAATCTTAATGGTATAAATGATTACGCAATTATCCATTCTACGGATGAAAGCGTGAGGAAAAAACCGTCACCCAACTATACGAGAAGTTTTGATTCTAGCCCTGTCAATTTTTGATGATACAAGAACTATGGAGATCTAACATAGATTGGAAAACGCCGATCCCTGAAAAGCATGCTTGGTACAAAAAGTGGCAA
>NW_024003726.1:585670-616024 GCF_014805625.2 Glossina fuscipes
TTGAACGGACATTTGACCTCAATATCGCGAATTGATCAAAGTTTTGTGTCCTTGACGCGATTTTTCGATCCTCGTCTAAGTAGGTTATTTTTTAATCACCCATTTCCCGTTTGTTAATTAGTATCATGACTTCTGTAGACGAAAAACAGGAGGACAATGCAACCGCATTTCAAAAGGTAGAAAGGAAGAACTTTCACGCCAATCTAAACGGTGGAAAAGAAAGGTTTATTCGTAATTTCCCAATTGCAGAGAAAAGTTATGTTTCCACATAGTATGCATATGTATGCGTCAGGGACGCTACAACAATCAAGAGGTGTTGGTAAATGCCACAATTGAAGGCGAAGGAGCCAGGCTGAAGTACCCTCAGTTACATCTCTAAAAGCAATTCATGTTACGAAGAAAGAAAATTTGGCGTTACGAAGCCTAGAAGAAGCCAAGAATTGAGACGTAATCTACGGATCTTCTCTTGATTAATAACGAAGCTTGACAACACACCTTGTATGAACAATCTCTAGCATATTAATGAAAACGGCCAAGAGAAGCTAGCTTCCTGACTTTCTTAGAAAATCCGATCTGATCGCTCGAAGCACGCTAGATGCACTGCCGCAGGAAACCGTCGCATAACTTCTTACAAATAAAGGGAAAGACTATGTATTGGTCATGGACAAGAACCACTGGCGTTCTTTCAATGTTCAACATGTTTGAAATCCCCAAAATCTAAGTGCAGCTAAGTAGTTAAACATCGAAAACCTTGCTTCAAATGCTTAAATCTTAAGCATGTAGTCAAAAATTGCAAGGCACGAAAGTGTAAAAAATGTAAAGACAGTCGCAATACATTGCTGCACACAGAAAACAACAACAATTGCACTAATCATTCCAATGAACTAATGATAATTGATAGCACCTTGTCAGTCGTTAAAAGGCCGATATGTGTTATCAAGTACCGTGATGATTACTTTATAGGTATTGAATGGAGAGAGGGTTAATTGTCGGGCTATTATCAACTCAGAATCACAGATTAATATTGTTGCCATGAAATTGATGAAGCGCTTAGCAGTATCAGTAAACCCTACCATCGTGGAGTTTAAGGGCATAGACAAAAATAAAAGCTGTTCAGAACACAAAGTCAATATCATCCTACCACCTAGGAATGGTGAAACGTTCGTTTTGGCTTACATTGTATTACAACAACCAATGATAGAGCTCAGTACAAACGGATGAAAAATGCCAGGTGAAATCACATTGGCAGATACATTATTCTACTGTTTAGGCGACATTAATGTGTGTTGAGTTCAACTTGGAGGTTCTTCAAGCTTGAAACATGGCCCTAAAAAGGGAACACGGGTCTTGTGGGCCTACACAAAGCCTTGACTCAAATGCGTTCCCACCGAAATAGGGAAAACTCTAGAGCAAGCAACAGAACAGTTGTGGAACGTGGAAAAAATTTATACCTTACATAAGCATCTGTGCTTAACGTATCCATCACAACATCGCTAGGCATATCATTAAATGATATATATAAGAGATATGTTGGCCGAAGTGCTTTTTTTTCCATTTTATTTAGGTGTCGACTACCATGATTCACCGCTGATGTTCAGAAGACGTGTCGACAAATTTTAATTCAACCCGATGGTCGTAGGTTTCAACTTGTGTGGACAAATATCCCTAATGATGCTCTTAAATATTACGAGCTGAATGCAGTCACATACAGAACAAGACTAGCGCTCTATTTCCCAACCCATTTCGGTCTTGAGTTTGATTTTCTTTTAAATAAACGTTAGTTTAATATCTTCAATTCCCACAATAAAGGTATTGTCATTCCTTACATATATACGAAAAGTGGTTTCCATTTTTATAGACTACACGACCTTTCACCCTTTGCAAATTGTAGATATTTTTGGAGTATTTAAATTTCTTTCTTTGCTGAAAGTTTAATTTTTATATTAGCTAGCAACTGGAGTGTGACATTCATCACTTTGCTTTGAAAATGTAGTCATATTTAAAACGATAAAAATCTTTTGTTGGAGAGTTAACCGGAGTTCAACCGGAAACTCCGGTTGAACTCTTGAACTTGAAGAAGAAAATCATCGTTGGAAGCAAAACAAAAAGGTTGGTATGAAAAAAGTACCAACAGCATTGGTCGGGGAGAAGGAATAGTATTTTCGTACGTTTGAATTAAATGCCGGAGCACTTGGAAAGTTAACTTCGGTTAGATTACTTTAAAAGTGAGCAGTGCGGTTAAGGAAGGCCTAGTCGCGGTGATGTGTTATACAGTGGACGGTCTCCGGACAAGTGAATCATAATGTTAAAAACGCAGAAATTTGGACATTATTTTGAATATATTATAAGCGCAACACAGCCCACATTACGCCGATGCCGAATGGTATAGAGAGTTTTAGACATACTCTTATCGCTCGTAAGCATCTGCGCTCTTCGCTGTATGTTACATGCAATCGGGGGAAGATTTGGATGCTGCCGTCTACATATGTGATTTATAACCTAACTTTTGCTGCATATAGGCGCTGCAAGCGGTACGGATATCAACTGGGCAGAGCTTTTTTTCTACCGTTTTATTTACTTACGGAAATAAAGAGTATAAATGACGGCTATAAGGTCAATTATCCCATCGATTGTTCTCAGAGCTGCATGCATCACGGCATGATCACTAAAATAAGATGGTCTAGAAGATGCTATTTTATCTGCATTGTTGTTGCCAAGAACGTCCATGTGACTGGGCACCCACAGAAAGTGCAAAGAAAGGGTATCAGATTTGAGGCTGTAGAGTAAGTAAATGTTTTCTAAAATGTAGGGATAAGTTTTACCTGGAGGAAATGATTGTAAAGCGGATAACACAAATTTACTGTCTAACAATATAAGAAATTTCTTTTGAGGCTGAGTACTCACTAAGCGGATGGCTTCAAGAAATAAAAGACATTCAGCCGAAAATGTAGTACTACAAGGTCGGTTTGAGAAGTAAGCTTCTATAATAATATATAGAAACCAAACGCCGTTTTCAAGAAATGAAATCAAAGTTTTCTTAATACATAAATTAAAACAAAGAGGACTCAATACAGATCCCTGTGGAACACCTGTAAAAGATTTCCTTTGTACAGCAACATCGTCGTTGTTAATCAGCATGTTCTTATAGAAAAAGTGGTTATAAAACAAATTACAGAATTTCTTATGGAGATTCAAGGAGAGAAGGATAGATTTTAAGATGTTGATATTGACAGAATCAAACGCTGAGGTTATGTCCAGAAAGCATGAAATGAGAATAAGCAAACGCCGAATTTATTACTTACCACAATGTGACGATGTTATGTTGGGCAGATCTGTGACGTCTAAAGCTACATTGTAGATTGGTGAGAATATGTTTGGTCTCGAGATACCATTTTAAACGTGAGTATAACGCTTGGAAATTTTTCTAAGAGTGGAAACTAAGGCAATAGTAGGAATTAAGATTCATTGACTCTTCGATCAAATCCAGCTATGTTATAATTCTTAACAGAAAAAAAGTCATGTGGTACCACACAGTTAATAAAAAAAAAGGAACCACTGTATAATCAGACAATAGACAACACCGTACAACACCTTTATATGCCCGCAAGGACAGAGTTTACTATACTATACAGAATAAATACATCAGGAAATAGCATCGTATGTAATAGAGAAATAGCAACTGGAATGTAGCTAGCTAATACCTTAATATCAGCGGTGACAAGCACATCAAGTTACTCAACACAATAGCTACGGGGACTTTTAAACTTTGAGTAGAGGAAAAATTAAAAAAAAAAATTTATGCATATACAGTCAAATCTATTTAGGAAAGAACCACCTGGAAAAAGGATCAAAATTTAAAGAGAATTACAATGTGAAGCAAAATGACGATGAGGTATTTATTGAAATAATTTCGTATAAAGCACATTGAGCGCGAAAGAAATCTGCGTAAATGTGTTAAATGGCAACAGCCCAGTTTAATTCGCGAACTATGTTCCGCAATAATTTGAAAGAACGAAATGTCAACAGGCGGTTAACTAAAGTAAGTAGTAGATAAACGGCTTACTTCTTTTCTTGTATATTAAAAATTAATTAATTTGTTATTATTGTTGCGTCCAGGCCCGAAATCACTGAATGTGCATCCAATATTAAGAATCTTTGAGATAACTTTATTGCAAAATAATCTTTAAATTCATTACACCAAAGGTTATACCTAAAATTATATGCTTATATATTCAATTCCTTATTTTTACTAAAAAAAATTATTGGAATTATTTTCTTTTTTTGTTTATGTAAAATAATCTAACATCGTCAAACGTTGTTGAGTACAATTGCTTAAAATTTGTAATTTTTAATTGATTAATTTTTTCTTCCTAATTTTAATATTTTAATATTTAACGTTGCACATAAAATTTATTATTTGTTAAAATTAAAATAATTATTTAAGTTCACCTTATATATGTATGTACATGTGTATTTATGTAACGATTATAAAGAAAAAAGATGTACTTCGAATAGAAATTATTTTTCTTTAAATGCTGACTATTGTAATAGATTAGGAAAAAGAACAGAATGAAAAGTGAATACATTTGATTTGAAATATTTTTGAAAAGGGGGAAGAAATTTTTTTTTTTATATAAATACAGATAAAGAGATTGTTGTGATAAAATTTTGTCTCTCGGAAAAAATAAATAATTTAAAGAAAATTAAATTTTTAAAAGAATTAACATTTTTCTCGGAATAGAAAAAAGCAAACAACAACATAACAAAGCTTGTGAAAGTGTGAAAAAGAAACTCCTTAATAGCACATTGATAATTGAAAATCAATGTTTAATACGAAATCATTTTAAAAGCCAAAACAAAACAAGTAGCTGTTTGTGCAACGTAGCTGAAAGAAAAACGGAATCGACAATTGAAATATATGAAAAAGTAAAACTCCGCAATTCAGGAAAAGGAACACCGTTACCTCCCACTGCGGAGTTTATCTCACTCAACTGCATCCCTACACACTCCGACTCTATTCCATTTCATTTTATCATCTCTACGTATACAAAGCTCCATCTGCGAAATATGGTTTGGTCACAAGACCGCACCATCTCCCTCGAAAATATGGGCATTAAAATTCCCAAGGCTAGAGCTTATGCCCACATCAGAAGTGAAGATAGTGTGTTTACTCAGTCCAGAAACATGCTTTTTTAATAATTGAACTTGGCCAGAATTTATACCACGATTTTCATAACTTAGAGATTTTTTCCGTTTCTAACAAAAAAATTAAATTGGTGTGTTCCCATGTGCCGACGGCAAATTCTATTTCCGCCAATACTTCACTTAACAACATCTATAACGGGTATATTCCGTCCGAACTCTGTCAAATCCGTAGAGTTGCTTCTATCCCCTCTGATTTCACCGAAGTTTAAATCGACTCAAACGCATGTTCCAAAAATCTGTTTAAGCTCGGTCCCTTACTTGTCTTCGACCATTTCCCTAACTTTCGTATGCCGTTGGACACAGTCCGTTTAAGTTTGTCCCGGAATGTTTTGTTTTCCCACATCTATTTGGAAGACATTAACTTCCCAGTTAAACCATATGTCAAGCCGATATTACAATGAAGCAAATGTTGGCGTTTCTGGCACACTGATAAGGTGTGCCCACGCCAAAAGCCAGTCCGCACTTCCTGTGGCGCAAGCTACGATTGCTCCACATATCCTCATAACACTAAGAAATGCTTAAATAGCAAAGGAGATCACCATCTTTATACCAAAACTTGTCCAACATACAAGAAATTTGAGGAAAAAAAACGCAGCAGAACGTCTTAAACCACAAATCTAGTCTTTTTGTACTGAGTGCTTAGGTAAACCCAAATGATGCAATCTTCTTCTATTTGTCTGGAGAGCTTCCCTGAATTATCTTCCCCGATTGCTCCACCAACAATCAAAAGACCAAACACTGAGTCTACTCTCTCAGTTTTCACCAAATAGAAGATAACTTCTGAAATCACTATCTCCGCTTCCAATATAGAACCTTCAAATAACGAGACTGTGATACCCACCACAGACAATTTTCCTTTCGGTCACGAAATGATCACCGATTCTAACACTTTCTCTAACTTATCTCAAGTCTCTGATCGTGTTCAAAAATTATATAATATCAAGCCGTCCTCTAAATCAAATTCTACTATTAATTCCGCCGCATGCTTATGTTGCGACCTTCACATGAATTTTCTTAACCACCGATCCCCTTCGTATTTGTACTCCTATTCTCTTTCAATTCATAATGAGAATAGCTCAGCTTGAACAATACCTTAATTGTAAGGACATCTCCGTGGCCTTCCTTTCTGGAACTGGAGCCAACGTTGCGATAGAAGTTTTGAAGAAAGCCACGTTCTTATATTATATCGATCCGCCTGCTAGTGCTTTTAAGAAGTTTACTCTTAGAATTTATTTCTCTGCCGAAATTAATAACAATAATAATAATATCGACAGTTCTGGGAATATCTTTGGGTATTTGTTCTACATATTAATTGACATTCTCTGATTTTCTTCATATGTTTGGGATTGGTTCTCCGAAGTTTATTGGAGGACAACTTCCTCCGCTAACAAACGGTTTCCCGTTTAAGCGTGATTGGTATTATGATTTGGGTTTTAGTCTTTATTTCTGCGAGGGTTAATGGAATTTAAATGTGGTTACAACCGTTGATACCGTTATTCTGCATTGTGCAATTATTATTGCGATGTTTTGAAGTGTTGACAAAATTTTTGTAATATCCCCATTTATTTGGTTGGTTTAGTCTGCTTTGATTTCGTCTGTTCATGAATTTTTGTAGGAATTTGTGTGAGTTTTTGTAAGTCTTTGGGTTACTTTAGAACGGAGCGTACAAATTGTTGACTGTGGTGACCATATTTTTTTTACTCATGCAGTGGAAGAAGATAAACGTTTTTCCTTAACTGCATTTAATTCACCGCACGTCTTTAATATTTCTTCCCGGTACATAGTAATGGACATATTTCTTCTTCTTTCCAAAAACACTAATGAGTAGTTTCTAAAGGTAGTCAATATTTGTAAGGGTTGTAAGGGTTTTAAGGGGAAGGCAGAACGAACGGTAGTGGTTGAAATTAATCAAATTTTGCCTTTGTTCTTCTTGCGTTTGTTAACATCTTCTATATAATAACAGTTCATTTCGTAATACGCATGTATGTAAACATATATTATTATCAACACAAACAGTAAAAGGATGTCTTCCTTTATTGTTAATATGGCTATCTGGCTGTTGGTCTTCTTCAGTGTTTACTAGCTTCTATTCCACATCTGATGACCTTACGTACGATTCGAAAAGTATTTTTTGAAGTCTTTCGATAGTATATATTAGCGTGCGTGAATCTTGAGTTCTTTGGCGTATTGCACTTTCTTGCCGCCTCGCTTAATGCTCTTCACTGTTTATTTTGGGTGAAGTTTAATAGTTCTATAATAATAGTTCGTGCCTAGTAAGCTTCTAACACTGGCGTTGATGTATACAGCGGAAGAGTTGGGTCTGCCTTTACCTTTGGGAAAACAACCTATGTTACTGCTGAATGTAATTTGTACGTTGGTATTAGAGGATGTGTGACAGCATTAGGGGATCAAGTAAAGATTGTGGAGACAGGCAAAATGATTTTACATAGCCTACACAAAACAATTAATTATTTTGGATATATCGCACAATTCCAGCAATGAAGTGGCAGAATCGCCATGTTGTAATATTGTAAAAATTTGTGATTGTATCATTTCGCCTTTATTTCCCGGCCAGCTAAATGCTGGGTTTACGGAGCTGGAATAATAATTGCTTATATTCCAATAAATAAAATGACAATAAGCAAGGCAAGTGGCTTTGTTCAATGTAAGTTAATGTCTGTTTTCTTTTCAATAAATACATATACATAAAGTAGATAGAAGCAATATATAATACAAATAAAATAGAATAGTATAAGATTTTATCATTGGATATATATCAGTGCAGACTATTTAACTGCACAGTAGGTTAGCATAGAGATAAGTAAGTCTTATTTAGAAGAATTTGAGACATGAATATTTGGTTGCTGATTCAGTTTTATTCTTGACCTAACAAAATTAGGCTGATGAAGAACTTTGTAAATTTGGAGTTAATAATGTTGTTAATAGCCATGCAGATTACAAATATGAACTTTTTTCATTGGTTATCTGGCTGCTACGTAACGTTACATAGTATCAATTTATTTTTACCATACTGTTCACGATCAAGCATATATGTCCATTGTTACCGTGACATTCCGTAACCCGGTGCCCTTCTCTTACAAGAGCAAAATCGCTATAGTGTTGACTTTTTAATATTAAACTACTTTTTCAATATAATGAGGATATGTTAATTATTTATTTTTTACGACTAAAAGGAAAAACGAAATCCATTTTTTTCAGTTGATTACCAATTGTGATTTAGTAGTGCCATTAAACATAATTTATGGATGAAGTTTCTATTTAACCCATAAAACGCCTCCATCTCATTTTTCATGGCGACATTAAGGCAGGCCTTGAGTCTACATCGTAGCGGCAATCTTTCTTATCCACAACTAGTTCGCCTATTTGGCTTTTATTGTTGTACATATGCTGGGGATTAAGGTACGCTTAACAGATTAGCATTCGGTTTTCTCTTTTTTTTGCTTTGACTAGCCACACATTAAGTGCTTCTTATACCCCTGGGCGTAGTGGAGGTCGAAAAGACTTGTGGAAAGAGAAAAAGGAATGGATAGTCTTTGTGTACGTTGTAACGTCCGCGAGTAAAATTTAGGCAGTCCGCTTTTACCACAAGTTTCACAATAACGGCATGTCGTTAGGTGATATTGCGTGTTTTTTGAGGTTGCTCTGCGTAATGACGGCTAGCCGTTAGGTATGCGAGAAGAGCAGAGAGAAGGAAAATCACGCGAGAGAATTATGTTTTGCCTTTCTGTTTTTTTGAGAGATCGAACAGTGAGTCGGAAGACAGGATCCTGAACGTTTGAAAGCCTGAATTAATGGAATGCAGCCAAACGCGGTCTGTTGAAAAAAAAAGAAAAGTAAAAACAAAATGGCCATAGGTTGTAAAGAATTCCTTTTGTTTCTTAACTAAATTATCGTAAAAGAAAAAATAGAAAAACTAAGAATAATAAATTTTTCTAATTAACCCTAATTTGCTAACATTGAAAAAGCAAAAAAAAAAAAAAAAAGGAGAAAAGAAACAATCAAGGCGTGCTTGTGAAACATACACGAATATTACCCTAAGTACCAACAAAAATTTCTATGCAAATAGGGGCGCTAAATACCAAAAATTGACAAGCAAGGTTTAGCCAAGCAGTGAAAACAATAAACGCCAAAAAGCTAGCCAACAAAAAAATTATTCATAAAAAATATAAAAATTCGGTTTTGGTATATAACCCGATACTACAGAGAAGAAAAGGTGTTGTGAAAGTGCTCTCTTTCCATTAGATACAAAACGAAACATACAAACATGCAGAGTACAGTTTATTCAGTTGGAAGATAGGTCCTAGAACATGCAAACTGTTGTCATTAGAATCCGTGGACAGTAGAAAAAAAAGAAAAAACTTTAAATCCCGTATGACATTCGGTGACCTCTGCGTGGCTGTGTGCGCGTTTGTCAGATGCTTTAAACAGAAGATGAAAGAGAGAAGATATGAAAGTGTGCGAAAGCTTGATCGCAAGAGTGTTGTCTGTTTTTGCTCTTCAATCGGTGAGGAGTTGACAAGCTTTTGGTCGCTGAAGACTACTCGTTAAGTGTGACTTTGAAAAAGTAGCTGCGTGCACTAAAGAAAGCTTTTAAAAGAAGAAAATTCAAAGTTTTTCTACTGTTTTACTTTTCGTTCTTTTATTGTTCAAATGAAGAAATAAACAAATGAAAAACTAACAAATGTTTGTGTCGCAATTTGAAAACGATTGTAATGCATACCATTTCGGTTGAAGATACCATTTTCGTGTAGAACACTTTGTAAGGAATATGAAAGACAACCAGAATCGGTAAATTGGATTCCAATTGCTGCTCCTGTAGAACTTTTTCGCGGAGCAGTGCTTCGCTGCACCTGTTTCAAGATTGCTTCTCTAGCAGATTGGTTTGTCCGTTTCGGTTAAAACTCCAAGCTACAAATTCTTCTTCTCTGGAACTGAGTGCGCCTTCGCAGGTGTAATTAAACAAGTATTTGCTCTTGGGTTTAAGCCGAGTCTTTTCTTTACAATGATACAACGGCTTTCAAGCATAATGGTATTTTTGAGGTTGTTGAAGCCGTATTAACCTTTTTGTTTAAGAAAAGTAGTTTCCAAACAAAATGCTTGAAAAAATGCTTTTGAAATTTGTTTTATCTTAATTGAAAACTACGTGTTTTTGAACTAAAATGAGACGATGACGAAACGGAACAATGATTCGAGTTGATCGGCAGTGTGTCGAGATGTGCGCGAGTTTAGATTTTATACGTAACAAGTGCTCTGGTGTAAGCCATCAACGCTTAGGATATGCATAACGTCGTATATAAGCTATGTTTCAAGTTTTTCGAGTACGAAAATATCTGCTATGCTTTCCATTTAGGCCGTAGCGGTCGAATGGCGGAGCTAGTTCTCTTTGCAAATATCGTAATCGCCGTCAGTCATGAGCTTACCATCAGAATAACTGGAAAGTCTGAGCCATGATGTGGTGAAAACGGCGTCAAAGCCTTTTTAAGAAGACACATTTGGGGTTCGGGAAGCAAAAATGAAATGCAGCAGTGTCTGGAGGGTGCCCAAACAGGGACAATTTCCAGATTCTCGGTTTTGGGTTGTGACAAGGCCAAGAGTGATATTAAGCTTAGAAATATTTTGTAGTTAAGAAAATGGTTACAGTGTGGACCACACCACTGTTTTCGTTTACCATTAATTCATAGAGAGCGAATACACCTGGCCAAAATTTGGGCAAGCTCGCATTTTCCAAGAAAAGTTTGGCCGCAGGTTTAACTTTTAAAGTAAATGCGTTAAACGCTTTTGAAACGCTGTGTTTACGCAATACACGCTTTTAGTATGTTGTATAGATGTAATGGATGTCTTCAAAGTTTGTTGTTTGAGAATAAATGAAACAAATTGCCAGCAAATATTTGAAAACACAATGCCTTTGGTGTTGGGATAAATGCACAAAATATTATGAAAATTCTTCTTGTATGCAACGAGTTTCGTTAGTATTTGTGAATGTACGCGATGAATACAATGAGTGCTTTTAATGCTTTGCAGTTATAATGAATGCCCTTAACATTTGAGAGTAAATTCAGTAAATTACAGATAAAATTGTGTGTACATAAAATGTCCTTAAAATTGAGAATTAATGCAGTACATCAGATTATAATAGCCAAGTTTTTAAGCGATGGTCTGCATATCAAATGATGATAAATTAAAATGAAACGAGTTATTGATCTTGTGATTACGTATATTTATGTTATTTTATATTGTGTTTAATAAAGCAAGGACATAAGTGATGTATTTATTGAAGTAAAGATAGCCCCCTAAGATAGCCCACATTTGTTTTCACTAAAATGTCTTTGCTAAGTTACAATTTGTTGCGAAATAAACAACAATTAAGTAGAATAACTATTAAAATTAAATAATCTTAGCAAACCAAAAACGCTTAATTATTGCTAGTAAATCTCCTGTTATAACCACTTTTAGAGATATTACCCGACTACAGATTTTCGATATGTCGTGTAAAATGCTAAAACCTGTCAGAAAAACCTAATTTCATTACCCTGGTCAGGGGCCATCACTTCAAAATTCGCCAAAAACCGGCTCTCTCCATATACGATAAACACTAAATTAGTGATAAAACTCTTTTAACGAATTTTCCCTATCGCAGGTTTTTAATATATCTTAAAGGACGCTAAAACCTATCAGAAAACCCTAATTTCATTACCCTGGTCAGGGGACAACACCTCGAAAATCGCTTAAAATTGGCCAGCTCTATGTACACAAGACCCTAAAGGCAAAACTCGGCAATAATGTTGCTAATGATATGTTCGATATACATAATGTTTTTGTTTTAGTTGATAATGAAATGTTCGATTTTATACACATAACGTTTTCGTCTTTTTTCAGCATGTATGTTTAAGGTTATACATTACAGGCAATAGTAGCTCGTTTGTCCATGCACATGCTTAAGAAATTATATGCATCTTATTGCGTTGTCGTCATTTTTCTATATATGAATCAAGCGTACAATTTTGTTCAAAACATTCTATAGTCAAATAGAATATATGCTATGGCAAAAATGTTCGCCTCGCAAATGAACGCCTCCAAATTATGCGAATCAATGAAATACTGACTTTCTTCTTGAGAAAGAAAACTTCTTACATTTATTTAGATTTAGTTTCAGAAGATTCAAAGAGCACCATGCAGCCAAATTTACAAAATTAATTTACGGACAATACAATTAAACCATGTGTTAGTATTTCATTGCTTACAGAGATTATGTGGCAAACAAAGAAGTCGGCGTCGTATTTACCAGCCCGTGAGCAGTCATGCCAGAGTTTATTTATTTATTTATTTATTCCACTTATACTAGAAACTCAACTAAAACCAAATGGCAGTCGAGCTCAATTGACTATTAAAGTAAATCTTAAATTAATTAATAATGAAACTTAGTATAAGTACAATAAAACAAATAAGAAGAAAAAAAAAAAAAGAAAAAAAGAAATAAAAGCATGTACACAACTAGCATAGAGCCACACTTACAAACGATAGAGGACCAAATTGCAAGTAAATCCCTAAGCCATCGCTAACACGCATAAGCTTGGCTACCGATAATACAATTGATTTACGACCCATAATCACTTTTTAAAGTTAAAATTTAGTTCAAGTACGACATAGGTAAATCGCGCGTATCAAGCAATGTTGCTTTAATGGACTTTAAAGAGTCCGTTAATAATAATAAGTGATAGACGTCATTTAGGTTCTTGCAAACAACTCTGAGAGGGTTAAAGAGTTCGTAATTATATTTGCATTGACTAAGCTTTATCAAGATAAAGTGCCTAGAGAAGCGGTTAGGGAGATTAAAGCCTATCTCACGAAGTAATGCGGGCGAGTCAATTGTACCATTTATTAATTTGATTACGAAGGAAACCCCAAGAACAATGACAATAAGCTTTCAATACTTCCGATCGAGAAATCAAGCCGTATATTTGAAAGACGATGTTTTAGCAATACAATATTGATTTTATGAAAATCATAATATTTGTTTGAAAAAGTTGGATTTGGAACATTAAGGCACTTCAATGAACCATCATACTTGTGATGCACATTGCTGGATGATAAGGATCCTCAGGTAAACTAAAAGCTGGACAACAAAGCAAAGATCAAGCAGTCTATCATTACAATTAGGGGTACGGTTAGATTGAACTAAATTATCATGAAATATTTCGTTGGAAAACACAACAGCTCTATCAGATGTTCAAGAAGGAATCAAACAGCCAGAACTACCACTGTAACACCAAATGACTTGAGGCAAGTTGAACTCGCCCAACGCAACGACCAAATCTGTGGGTTTAGACTGCTTGGCCACTTCACAAATGAGGGCAGCCTGTTTCATATATATGGAGATATCAAAATTTGGGGGAATATAGGAGCAGGTTACAAATAACTGTTTATTAGGCATTTTCGCACGAATGGCGATAAATTCATCGTCAGGAGAAGTGGGAAATTCTATTGAATTGGACGGGACTGCCGCAGATATGGCAATTAATACACCACCAGCAATGCGATTCAATAGATCATTTCTGAAAACTTGGAAAGAATTGTGGAAAAGTTCCGACGAATGAAGATCAGGTGTTAATCAAGTTTCAGTGAAGGCCAAACAGGAAAACTCCGTACTCATTGATTTTAGGAAAGTAGAGCGAATTTTTGAATTTAGGCGCGTAACATTTTAACAAATGAGACATAATGAGCTTGAAGGAACATTTAGTTCTTTAAATGACTACTGCTTTAATATTACGAGGTCGCTTACGAGCGATAAATTCCTTGATTAAGGATCCAATTGGCCACAGTAGTTTATTTAGCAACATGCTAATGTTTTCAGTCGGAACTAGCATTTTAAAAGAAGAGATTGCCCTAGATTGAGAAGAAGCCATTGTGAAAACGTTAACACGCTCTAAATTGACTGATGAAAGATAACTTTTTATGTTATCCACAGATGTATCAGGTGCCAGTCTTGACACAAATATTGCCTTGCTGGAAGGAACTGCCTTCAAGCAAATGTCGTCTGTACTAGGAGCAGTAGGGTTCATGGATGGGGGGTTTTGAGTTGGGGAGAATATAGAAGTGGTAACCACACTTGCACGAGCAGCTTGTGCGACATGCCCGGTTTGGTGACCAGCGTTCGCACTCGAACAGCCAGGAGAAGAGTATGATTTGCGTTGCTCTTTATTATTTTTAGGCGTTGACGCCCGACTTCTTCTTGCAACTTTCAAGAAGGTGAAGAGTTTTATTAGTCCTATCAGTAAATATATTAGAGTCTAAACTAGTATGTGGAAAAAAAAGAATATTATGCACATTCAATTGTCATTAATCAAATTGAAAATGGCTTTAAAAATGCGGCTCTGGAATAATCAGAGGAAACGCTCTAAAGACAATTTCATGATTAAAAATATGTTTGCAAAAGGTCTAAAAAACTCATTTCAATCATTACAATCGCCTATTATACTCCCTATGGTAAATTGCTAAATATTGTAATATTACTATGAAAAGGACAAGCGTGGTGTCTGAAACGATAATTGTTACATAACGCCACGTTGAAGGAAAATCGATGCACTCTCTAATTGAAATAAATCAGTAACGAATGTAAAAACCATAAAAATGTTTCTTTAAAAGATAATTGCGTTGTTAATAAAGTCTTTAGAAACACATAAAGTGTGTGTGTTTCATATAAAAAAGGTTCAGTTCATTTATAAATTAACAACGAATTTATTGATTGGATAACAAGCCTTTTTTTATTATAAAGAAAAAAAATACTATAACGTTTAAGATGGATACATTCGCGTCAAGAGTGTTATGTCGTCACTTTGAAAATGTAAAGTCCATATAAATCATGTCCTTGATCCGAAATGTATGAAATTCACTCTATTGAATATTAGTCAAACACGCATACTCAATAGTATCCGTTATTTTGATTGCAAAGCAAATTTATAAAAAGTGAAATTTTGAAATCTGTGTTGATTCATTTGCAATGCATTAACTTTCATATTCGTTTATGCAATGTAATATTGACAGTCAAGAACAATAATCCGAAGCCTCTGTTAATAAACAACGTCATCATTAATTTCATAATCAGCATAATCATCGGTACCTACATATATGCATCTCTACAGTGATGTCAATACGCCAGGTTTTTCTTTCTTCTGTATCTTTTAACAATTTTTTATATACATTTTTTTTACACCATATTACTAAGGCATGGGTAATTATAAATTTATAATTATTCCCAAGAGTGTTCAATTAGCGTATATGAGAATAATATAATATATATAAATATATAAACTTTTTTTGTTACGTACTATAAGTAAGTAATAATAAAAATAAGTATGAAGTGTTAGAATTCTCATTTAATTCAATAAAGTCGTGAAACCCAACTTCGTGGTTTCCAATTAAAAGTTATGGGCCAATATAGAGTGGCCCAGGACGTAAGTTTAGCCCGTCCGGTAATTAGGTTTCTGCCTATTAGTCCCCGTAAGAGTGGGAGCACATGTATTCTCTTTGTTTGTAACCGTCTGCGGTGTGCCAGTGGTATAAATTTTGAAATCCCCATTTTTCCCGAACTATCTAGTTCATCAATGACAAGTGCGTCCACACTTCGCAACGCCATGATGTTATTCTCCCTTGGTATTATAAAGCTTTAACTAACGTAGTTTATTACTCTGAGTAAATAAGTGTACACTAAATTAGTGAAGAAACATCTTAAATATATAACCATCTCGCGACAAGCATAAAGCTCGTTTGTACTGTGGAGATAATTAGTGTTGGTATATGGCAGGAAGTATTTGGGTGGTATTTATGGTGTGACCGTCTTTGAGCGACTGTGTTGTGGTGAACAGATGTATCTTTATTCTGCTCGGCTTCAGAACACCAAGTCCTTCCGTCTCATAGATTTGCCAATGAATCTCGGCATGAGACGTGCCTTAAATTCTATGGTTCAGGCGGCGCTTTTGAAATTTCAGCGGATTAATACGCTTGCTATTTTGAATCGCTTGATAACAATTAAAATTCTTTATTCAAAATTGCACTATTTATACTTAATCCTAACAGGTGACTTAATGCTAACGCAATCACTAATTAATTGGGGCGCCTGGCATTCTATTGCATTTCGTAATGCAATACTCAGCCAGATTTTTGTTTTTCTTTTTGCTACAGAATTCTGTCGCACTTCAAAGTGGACGCGTATGCCGGTATGCGATCACACTACAGTACAATTAATATTGTTGAAGCATGTGCAAGCTTACAAAAAAAAAAAGGATGTCTAAAAATTTTCAGTGCTCTTAAGTAGGGGTAACTCTTATTACGAAATTTGTAAAATTCTTGATGTTTAGCGCAATAAGTATACAAATGGAAATTCTGATGCTAGTATGCAAAAAAATGGGGAAGTTTGTGTCAAAGACAGGTATGGGACCTGGGTATCATCTCTAAAAACCTTAGTCACGTTCGGTCGTTTTAATAACATTTTGGCACCACATAAATCAGTTACGCCTCACTAAAGTACAAATGGGTGGTTCATGAACAAGCCAAATACCCGATCCTAGGTAGTCGTAAAAGTAAATCAACAAATTCTTTAACAAGCGCCTTTACGGCCTGATATATCAACTCAATTACCTTGCCGTCAATTTACAGTACTCAGCATTCTTACAACGGCAGGACCACTGACAGGTAGTTGACTTTAGGAAATGATGAAAATGAAACTGAAACAACTCCGAGCTGACGTACATCTGGTCGATAACGCAGGCCAACTCACCATTATGACGATTACATACGACGTCAGCCCTGAATACACATGCTCGAGGCGCGATTAGCATAACCATATATGCAAACAATATGACAACACCATTATGTTAACCATTATTATGTGGACTACAAGTGATAAAACAAAACACATATGAACAATGTAAGTTTGTTAAGCAAATATAATTTAAAAGGAGGAAATATAAATAAAGGAAAGTTATAGTGGGCTGTTAAACGATTAATCTATCGAAGCCGAGTCAGCATCACTTTGACTCAGACGTATATTACAGTTTATTTTGGTATTTGATTTTCATGCCAATAAAAATGGTGTATTCACATAATATATAACTTACGTTGACATATGAACAGAGCGCTTCCTTTTTATGAGCACATTCGAAGAGAAGTGCAATTAATACCCACCAATGAAAAATCGAGAGAGGAGATCTAAATCGAATTTATTTTTATAGTTTACTGATGGCAAGAATAAAGATGTCTACAATTAAAAATAGGCCTAATTTGGTGCAGGCCGCGTTCGTAGTACAACATAAATTCAGAACATTTCTGTATTCTGTTATTTGTTGAGATTTTCTTCTGGTGATCGTTGAACATAATTTTCGTACTTGTGTTTTACCAGCTTTCGTCTGTGAGTCATTATTTTTATTTATTTATTTTTTATTTATTTATTTTATTTGTATACACACTCAAACTCAGCTAAAATAAATTAGCAGCCGAATTTAATTGACTGTTGGAAATAAATCTTATACTAATTATTATTAAAAACTAACATAAAGTACATAAGGCCAAGTAAAGAAAAAAAAAAAAATTAAATAATTGCTCATGAATAAATATATAAGAATGAAAGCACACCCACAACCAATAAAGAATCAAGTTTCTAGCGAACCCCTAAACTTCGCAAACGACAACAGATAACAACACAAGTTAACTTTCGAACCCTAGTGAGGCGTGAAAATTGCAAGTTAGTTTAAATACGAAATAGGCAAATCGTGCGTATTAAGCATTGATAGACTTTAAAGAATCCGATATTGAGATTAAGTGAAGTCATTTAGGTTTCTGCAAGCAACTCTGAACCTATTAACAGCTCATAATTACATATATATTGATTACGATTAATGAAAATATAGTTCCTAGAGAAGCAATTAAGGAGGGACATTAAAGCTTGTCTGACCAAGTAACGCGAGGGAATCGATAGTACCATTAATTAACTTAGTTAAGAAGGAAATATCAAGAATAAATCTACGTTTCTCAAGTGACGATAAGACAACAGAAGCAATCTATTTTCACAAGAAAGCAGAGAGACGAAGTGGTTCCAACCCAAATTCCTAAGGGCAAACAGCAAGAATTGCCTTTAAACGGTTTCAATTGAATCTACATAATATCTGTCGGAGCGAGATCCCACAACAGAGGCATACCCAAGTCTAAATGAACATATGTACTTTTTTTTAATAAAACCAAGCGCGGACGTAGCTTTACTTACAGAGAGCTTAATGCGCAAATTAAAACGTAATCTTTGATTGAATAGAACCCCTAAGTAGAGTGAACGTTTTCCAACTCGTATGAGTCAATGAAGTACTCAGTACTGAATAACTTCCTTTTTATGGAAGAAAGCTTCCTGCATTTTTTTAGATTTAATTTCATAAAATTGATCATAAAATGCTTGTTTAAAAACTTCATTTTTATAATTTCATATTGAACGCATAATCGCGATACATTTAGCAGGAAAAAAATGCGAAATCTAATTATTAAATTTGTATACACCACAACTAGTACTCCTTTTTTCTAATGATTATTACTATGCACTTCGTCCAGGAGGAGCAACTCAAGTGAGACACAGCATACCACAAGAAATACAATATCTTATATAAGGCGTTTGAACATTTATAACGTGTCGGTACAATTATTTGTGCACTAAGTCGGCGCATATTTCGCAACGGCACTGTGTTGCCCGCTACTCGGAAAATCTGTACTGAATATATCATAAAGTTACAAAAAAATTGTTTAATCTATACATTTAGCAGGACAAAATTATTTCACTATCTTAAGAGCGTAAAAAATAAAAACAATTTTTTCTAAGCATTAATTAATGGGGAATTCATATTCGATCTTAAAGTATATTAAAGAATAGTTCGGAATTTTTTTTTAAACACTTTCTTTTAAGAGAAAAAGTAAAAAAAACATCACTTTATGTCGAATTGTGGGAATTAGGGTAAAAGGAATAGTTGTTATAGTAAAACAAAACAATTCAAACAAAAACAAAATGAAAAACTGTATTTCTATCTTTAGGTAACCAATAGGAATTTGTGGACTTCAGTATCAACTATATTACGAATACAACAAATTGAATATATTTATCAGCAACCCGTATGTCTAAACAAATTGTATCCTTCGTTTGTTTTGACTTTATTCACGTTTATCGAAATGTGCAAATGCTTAAAATTCTAACTTTGTTCGCTTTTGTAGATAACGTTTTATGTTTAACATATTTTTCACAATCACTTTCTGGAGACTCATACAAGGATGTACACTGTCGAAAGATAACAGAAACGACCCTAACAAGATCAATAAGAGCAACGAAAGATATAAGCAATAAAAATAATGATCTAGAAATGAAATTTACAAATATAATTTATGCAAAGTATAATTACTTTTTTGTTGCTTACATAGAAAATGAGCTAACGTGAATGTTTATACATAAAATAGAACAGTCTGAATTTTATTTGCAAATCTCTAAGTAGTCACGGCAGAGATACCAAACATTTAATCTACAATATTCCCCTACAGTGAGTCGACACAGATTGAGACTTACCAACCACATTGAGTATAGCTAGCTTAAAGGAAGGGCGATGAAGTTTTGCGAACCTAGTTTATATTATAACAGAGCAAACATGCACATTAATTATTTGTTCGACCACGCCTTGTTTGCATTCACCACGTTTTTCGTTGTCGTCACATAAAACCGCATCTCGTATTTGCAATGGTTTGACAGGATCGTGCAATTTCCATCGGCGAGTTAATTCAAGAAAATATTCGGGCATCTACCATTTTAAAAAAGGTGTGCTTCCTTTGTTGAAAAATATGATGTTGCTCTATCAAAGACACTTTTCTAGTAGCTTCTGCAAAATATTTGGACAGCTTAACAAAAAATGGTTAGGCGCCAACGGCTTATCATCCAGACGCTCGTCCAGGGGTTCGGCTATTCGATTTGAAATAAATCGTTTGTACAATCCGCTATTGGAATTTATTCAATTAACGATTATTTTGGAATCTGATCAAAATATTATATTTGGTGGTTGCACATCGGGATTTCTTGATACAGCGTCTTTCAAACGCACTCGTAATACCATGGTAAGTAATTCTAATTTAGGAATAAACAATGTTTACAAAAGCTTACATTTAGTTTTTCCAATAGTGAAAGCAACATAAACGCTATCTGAGCAGATTATTCTCCAATACGTTATAGTTGAGAAGACAGCTTCGCTAGCGTCGACGAAGATATTTAGTTCAAATTTGACTTATTGCTTGTTGTGAATTGGTCGTGACAACATCGTGGGGTACGAATTTCCTTTACGTCTTGCTACTTTTTGTACCAAGCATGCCAGAAGTCGTATCAATTTCCAGGGATCGGCGTTTTCCAGTTTATTTTAGATCTCCATAGTTCTTGTATCATCAAACATTGACACTTAAGGCTTCTCAACAATTTGCTTCTTCGTTTTGTCATGAATTGCTTTTAGAGATGTAACTGAGGGTACTTCAGCCTGGCTCCTTCGCCTTCAATTGTGGCATTTACCAACACCTCTGGACAGTTGTAGCGTCCCTGATGCATACATATGCATACTATGTGCAAACATAACTTTTCTCTGCAATTGGGAAATTACGAATAAACCTTTCTTTTCCACCGTTTAGATTGGCGTGAAAGTTCTTCCTTTCTACCTTTTGAAATGCTGTTGTATATATCTCCTGTTTTTTTACCAACTCGTCTACAGATGTTATGATACCAATTAAGAAATGGGAAATGGGTGAACCAAAAATATCCTACTTAAACGAGGATCGAAAAATCGCATCAAGGACAAAACTTTGATCAATTCGCGATATTGAGGTCAAATGTCCGTTCAATAAAAGCATTGTTTAATGTGGCTACGCCACGCGATAAAACTACAGATAAAGTTAATTCTCTTAAATCTTACGGTAAGTATTAAAAATTTGAAAAAAAATTTGCTAGTAGGTTAACACGTGTTACCGCTAGATTTATTTTTACTACTCTATCAACAGGATCATTTATTTTGATTGAAGTAAATGCATAAGAGAATTCTTTATATAGGCGCCCTAGCCCTTTGAAATAATTTATGTTCTATTTTCAAACTTTTACATTAAGTTTAGTTTAAGTCAGTTCAGAGAAAAAAAAATGGGAAAAAGCTTTGACGAAATAAATTTTTTTTGAGCACAAAACCAAAACACAACTCGAGAGAATTCGGTTTCAAGAAATTCCAAAAAATTGACAAGATGGTCCAACATATTGCTCAAAATACAAACTAGGAGATTATTACGGATTTATTGTGTTTTGTTATGAATAAAAGCAGTACCGCCATTAATTAGCACCATATCTATGCTTTTTCTTCCACTCTCATTTCTACAGGCAAAGATTCTGTTAACAGTTTTTTGATATGACGTGGCATTCTTTCAAACGTTTGCAAAACAGAAACACCTACAAGTCTGTATTTTTAAGTAATACAGCCTGCGGTATGCATATAAACGTGTATGGACGAAAAAAGACTTAACTGGGGGTATATATGTAGCAAATATCATTTTTTTCTTTTTATTTTGCATGAAGCCTATTTAAACCAAACCTTCATTTTCTGCACAATCTTATCAAAAATTAGTTAAATTATATTTAACTTATGCATGTTGGGCTACGTACATTTCATACTGGTACCGGTATATTTCAAAAATTTCATCATTTTGCAGATACGGCGGTCCTTCGATATAATAATTGTGTTGTATAAAATTTTCGCATGAACTGCCTGTAAAATCCCGCTTAAGATTTAAGATACCTGCATATATATATCCTGAAAAGTACCTCTATGTTTTTTCCTTCGCTTGCTTCGTTATAAGCATTTCCGATGTACCTGCTTTATCATTACAATCAATATTAAAGTCGTTTTCTTTCATATAGGCCCTGACTAGTTAAATGTTTATCTGCTTTCGTCCACGTTCACTCCAACTTGCGAATTCATGAATATAATCTTACAATGAGATATTTTATTTCATCCACTAACGAACATCCGTTATTTCCTAACAAAGATTGCAATTTTTCGAAAACATTTTCCAAGCAATTCTGGTTTAATTTTCCTGTCAAAATAAACCATACCTCCCGATGAGATGTTTTAACTCCGGCTTTATCTGTAACTATGGGGACTTTCAAATACTCCTGTGTTCCTGTGTTTTGATTTCGTTTCAACTAGTGCTTGGCAGCTTTATTGTTTAATTTTAAAACATGTAACTCGTCAAAAGTGTTATTCGTTTTTTCGACAAGTTCGTTGACAAAACCTTTGAAATGCTGCTAATATGTAATGCAGTAGAATGATGTGAAAATAAACATAAATTAGCTATTGGGAAACTAATTTCATGCAACATTATGGACACGATCACTTCAGCGAGCATAGACGTTATTTGCTGCACTTTACATTAAGTCCTATTGTAGAAACATTCGAAAGCCCTGGCCCGACAGCATGCCTATAGTATACTAACCAGAAAAATAAAAAACAGTTCAAATTGCATAAGCTAGGATAATTAAATAATATATATCATATATATAAGTTTAAGCAAATAAAGTTAATAAATATATAAATAAAATAAAGTAAGGATAAATATAATAAACTACAATCTAATTTTTTTTATTAATAAAAAATTACTTTATGTTTGTTGATATGAAATTTTTCATTGTGATTTTTCAAAGCATTTGCCGAACATAGAATTAAAAACTCTTCCGTGCTTTAAAAGAAACAATGAAAAGAAAAACTATTATTTTTGCTGTGTACATACAAACCCCCTGTTAGGTCTTTTCTCGTATAAACACACTTATATTCTTACCATAGCCCATATTTACTTAAAAACATAGAATTGCAGGAGCTTCTGCTTTGCAAACGTTTGAAACAATGTGACGTCATGTCAAGAAACTATTAGCAGAATCTTTGCCCATTCATACAAATCGTAAGACTGAAGGAGAAAGCATACGTACAGCTGCTAATTACCAGCGTTACCACTGTTATTGATAACACACGTAAAATCCCTGCAAAAATCTCTTAATTTTAAATGTTGGAACGTCTATTTGTTTTGTCGTCTCTGATAATAAATAAAGGTTTTGCAGAGAGTAAGAGAGAACAAAAAACTGAAACAAACACGATTGCTGATGTTTGCGCGGTATATAGTTGTAAGCGTCCACTATGAGCATATGTATTCTATAGTAGGATATATGCTGTGACAAAAATTTTGTGTACGATTGTGCCTGTGTTTGCTTAATAAATTATATGGGCAAAGATAAGAAGTAGAATATTGAATTTCGGATTATTTGCGTTTGAACACTTAAATTTACTATTTTGGTGCAAGCTTTTCTTTACAAATAGACTTAACGTATTTTCTTGAATTGTCACTACTTTTCTACATATTTATCTGTTCATTAATACAAAATTATCACTGTAATTGTATTTCCTAGTGTCTCCTATAGGTTTTTTTTCTCTTAATTGAACGATTGTATGCAATTTTCCGCACCACCTCTGAGGTATTGCACTAGGCGCGTTAGCATTTATTTTAAATGGCTGCTTCCCTGAAAATATATCAGGCCTATGTACCATTAATAATTGTTATTATTAACTCAATGTTAAAATGAATAACTACTGTTAATCAAACGCACTGAATAAAAAATATCTTAACAGAACAAAATATATATATCTCTTTAATTCTAATTTAAAAATACGTTATATACATAATTTTCACAACTCATAACTAATTTTATAATCGATAACTAA
Source organism: Glossina fuscipes (assembly GCF_014805625.2). Taxonomy (NCBI): domain Eukaryota; kingdom Metazoa; phylum Arthropoda; class Insecta; order Diptera; family Glossinidae; genus Glossina; species Glossina fuscipes. The sequence continues at coordinate 609,697 of NW_024003726.1, forward strand.
TATAAAAAACTTGCGTAATAACTACTGCAATAAAATAGAAGAAACAGTATATTAGTGTAATAACGAAAAGAAATCTATCAAATAAAACGTGTTATTATTAATTTATTATAATAGCACACTTTTTCCATTCTTCGTCGGCTGACAAACTGTGATTACAAATTTTATATTCTTAAAAAGCAATACCTCAATCAAACTACCCAAATAATTAAAGCGAAGCTTTATGCAGTCATGGTCCGTCACAAAACAGGAACAGTTTTTGCCGCATGTCTTTTAAGATAGTCTGAGTGACTAAATTCCTAACAAATTCTTTGCATATGTATCGATCAAACAAAGCCTTAAACTAACCCATTTGAGTCTGACACATCTGAAACTATTCTTCTTTAAGGTAGGAGAAATGCACAGCACTTAATCCTGAGTATTTCTTAGCTTTTATAAACGATTCGGATAAGTCCGTAAAGCCACCGTCCACCTTCCTCATAAATTCTAAACACTTTTTGCATTTAGACTTCCTCACCGCATGTTCATACGTCAACCCTGACATATCGTTGCATCTGAATCTCAATTAGACTACTTTCCCTCATTTCTAATTTCTCGTTAGCTATCAAATTGCCAGTTTCAGTTCGTCTGTCATATCTTCTAACGTATTTTCCAACTCTAAACCAAAATCGGACGCCCAATCCAGCGTTTCAATTTTTTTTTAATAATAATAATAGAATAATAGATATAGTAGAAATTAAGGAGAATAATTAATATAACACCAATTTTTGGCAATTAATAGATGTATACATATCGAAAAATAATAGTAATTCACGAGAGACAAACCCAATTCGTACATAAAAACTGCTCAAATTAAAATGCCAACAGTAAACGGCCAAGCACATAAAATTCAAAAACTGAAGTTCCTAGGGCATACAAGTGCTTAGACGCTTATATGTGTGCACTTAAGCAAACCGCACGCAAGCGGATAAACTCCGTGCAACACGTATTACTATAGCACGCAGGTGTTTATAATGTGTGGTTTTACCCATGCATTTTATAATGACTTTGGTAATTGGGTTAGCCTCAGTTTTTCTTCTCTCTTTTGTTCTCTTTCTTTACGATGGATATTGTGAAGTATTTCATAATAATTTTCTTGCGAAATATCTTCGCTTATTATATAATCTGTTTTTGATTAATATGATGCGTGAGTGTTAAAAAGACTTTTCATGGTAAATTTAGGAATTTTTTGGATTAAATTTATTTATTTTGGAATCTGATTTATTATTTATTTATTGAGATTGTAAGTTACTAAGGTCAGTTACTCGCTGTCATGTATGTCAAGGAAAATTTAGTCTTACTTTCTCTTGAAATTCTGTTTGGCTTTTCTAGTCGCATACTTATCATATTTCTAATTTGTCGACTTGTCTACCAAATTTGTTATAGTTTGCCAAATACTAAGATATCAATGCTTAAGTTCTTATTACTAAGAAACTTCGTACTTCTTGTTAAAAGATTAGTACTCTTGTTGTCGCAATAAGTGCAAAACTTCTAATACAGTGCCGCCCAGATCAAAAATACTAAATTACTGTCGCCCAATACAAAAACATTCAAGTTTTGCAGCCCCGTGGACCCAAAACCAGGTCCATGAAATTTAAAGAAAATGTACAGGCAGTTTCAAAAAATGAGCTGATGCGATCAACATAAATTTCAAAAAATATCACAAATCTAAAACTAACAAACTTTTTCTAGTGTTAATATAAATAAAATCCAAAGACAAAAGGCGAAATATTAGTACAAATTATAATTTTTACAAACGTAAAAGAAAATTTTTTAAAAATTATTTTATCTAAGCGCAAGCAATTAATGCGAAAACGAAATTTTATAAAAAAATAATTTTCATGTAAACGCGAAAAAAAATATAACACCAAGTAAAAGAATATTATACAGGGGCACAGTGTTTAGCTAAGTGCAAAAAATTAATTTAAGAGAAAAATTTCGTTTATACCGCCTGGTGTTTTTACGTGTAATTGCTTCGAACCATTAAGAACAACGTGTATAATTGAACACAACTCGTATAATCAACATATAGAAAAAATTTACCGTGCATAAATAATAAATTAAGCTTAGAACATACAGGATGATCAAAAAAGGAAAGATATAAAAATAAAAGGTTCTAATATTACAAAACTTAAACAAAAAGGATTTCAAAAAAGCATAATTTTGTTGCTTTCGAAATGTTGCAACCGGAATTAAAAGCATATAGCCGCCATACACCAACAACCTACGATGTCTCCTCTAATCTTGCAATAACACCAACGATTCTCATCCGCAATTTCATCCACATAAATTAAACCAGCGGTAGAAAAACAAAACTCATTTCGATTAGAAATGAGTTGTTTGCATGATCTGCTATCGGAATTTACCCAATTAAATATTATTTTGAAATCTGATCAAAATATTATTATTTGCTGGCTTCACGTCGGGAATTCTTGATATACCGTCTTTCAAGTGCACTCCTAATACCGTCTTAAGTAATTCTAATTTAGGAATAAATAATGTTTACAAAAGCCTACATTTAGTTTTTCCAATAGCGAAAGCAACATAAACGCTATCTGAGCAGATTATTCTCCAATAAGTTACAGTTGAGAAGACAGCTTCGCTAGCATCGACGAAGATATGTAGTTCAAGTTTGACTCTATTGCTTGTGAATTGGTCCTATAGTATCGTGGGCACGAATTTCTTCTATGTCTTGCCACTTTTTGTACCAAGCATGCTTTTCAGGGATCGGCGTTTTCCTATCTCCATAGTTCTTGTATCATCAAACATTGACAGGGCTAGAATCAAAACTTCTCGTATAGTTGGGTGACGGTTTTTTCCTCAACGCTTTCATCCGTAGAATGGATAATTGCGTAATCATTTATACCATTAAGATTTTGGCAGAACTTAATTGAATTTGATAAAAAGCCTCGGGGATTGCATCCTGCTTCCTGTTGTACACTTATAACAAGCACGGCTGCTGCGATCGCTTCGTTTTCTGTTTCAGAAGTATACCCATTACCATCGGGATGATAACAATCGACTATGACTTTCACCGCACGAGAGGGTTCATCTTTAAATTATTCCGCGGCTGAAGTTTCGAAAAGTCTGCTAGTAGCTGCCCGTTTGCTAGATAATACAGTCCTTTGTCAATTGTCGCGCGTGTACAATCCAATGTTTGCTTGGAATGAATGGCTAATGCTACTGAACTACCGCCATGATATATTTTACTAGAGGCGTCCAATGCTATACGCTGACTCAAGTACGATTTTTTTGGTAAAACAATCTGATTTCCTATGTCGGTGTAAAATTCATCTTCAGGTAGACTGCAATTAGCTGTTAACACACTCTTATTAGCTGCGGGTATTGATGATGAGAATTTCGAGTCATTTGGTACTTTTGTATTTTTCTCCGAAGCATGTATTCCTTCGCTTGAGTGTTGCATTTGTTGAATTAAGTAAATTTTTGCTTCTTGTAACTTATTCATTGTAAGGTTTTCAAGGTTGTTATTTGTTTGCTCGTCTATATTCGCACTTAATAAGGTTTTAATTCAGTCTGGCAACTCTGTCGCTTGGTATAGTCGTCTATATTTTGTTTCGGCTATTAATATTTTAATTTTTTGTTGAATTTCGTGGCTATTCTGCCTTATAGTGTGTGAGTTTATAACATATTTTGAGAAGAAAGTGAGTGAATTCAAAGTAAAAGAAATATTTTTTCTTTACGCTTTGATTCATTGGATTTTTGCAAACAAAAATTTTGAGCTCTGATATAAATCTCTCTTTTTTTTTTGTTTTCTCTCTTTTTCTCTGTTATTTTTTCGCTGTTTGTAGTTTGTTTTGCTATTGATCTCTCGTTACAGTGTCAACGTAACAGAGAAGTTTTGCACAAATTGGTTGACAAATTTTTATGTTCAGGATTTTTTTTTAGCGATTTGTGTGTCTGTTCTTCATAATCCACAATTGTCTTTTTGACTGGACATGGAGTGTTTATGCACACCTTGTCGGGCGAAAACGGGCCCGGAATCTGATAGATTCGTTTCTTGTTGGCTCTGCGAGCGGTTTGGTCATGCAAAGTGTGCCGATATGCTTGGCCGTGCTGCTGACGTAGTCGCTGACCCATCTAAAGGCTTAAGATGGTCATGTCCTGACTGTAGACAGCGGGACATTGACTTTTATAAACTTTTCACGGAGACCCGTTATGGTTTCTCGGAATTGAGTAGAAATCTCGGCTCCTTGTGGGAAAAGTTTGAGCTCATTAAGCCTAGGTTTGATGAGTGTCGTTTTATTGGACACTCACCTTCTACTCGTAGCGTAGCGTGTGGGACGTCACCTCTGGCTATCTCCAAATCTGATTCGTTGGTACAAGTTACCGCTCCCTCTAACTTTAAAATGAACAGTAATGTTTCCGATATTGCTGAGTCGGTTGGTACCAAAACAGTTACAAACAAACCGGCAAGTCCGTCGGTTTTAAGCTACGCCGAAGTTGCAAGGGTATCTCCGCCCAGAGCCGCCACTCACTCTAATCAAGCGCCATCGCCTAAAAGTAATGAAGTGAAAAATAAATCATCCTCTCCTCCTGGCTATTCGCGTGTGAATGCTGGTCACCAGACTGGGCAAGTCTCACAAGCTGCCGGTACAAGGGCGATAACCCCATCTATATTCTCCCCAACTCGAAACTCTCCTACCGTGAACCCCCCTCCTGTTCCAACTAATGACATTTGCTTGACGGCAGTTCCTCCCAGAAAAGCAATATTTGTGTCAAGACTGGCACCTGAAACATCGGTGGATAAGATAGAAAGTTACCTGGTGACGAAAGTCCCATCAGTCAACTTAAAGCGCGTTAGCATCTTCAAAATGGCTCCTTCTCAAGCTAGGGCAATCTCCTCTTTTAAAATATTAGTTCCGACCGAAAACAGTGATATGTTGTTAAACAAATCATTGTGGCCAGTAGGATCCTTAATTAAGGAATTCATCCCTCGAGATCGTCCCCGTAATACCAAAGCAATAGTCTTGTCGCCTTCAAAAAACTAAATGTTTCTTCAGGCCCACTATCTCCCATTTATCAAAATGTTAGGGGCCTCAATTCGAAAATTCGTTCCACTTTTCTAAATTCAGTGAGCATGGAATTTTTCTGTTTGGCCTTTACTGAAACTTGGCTAAAACCCGATCTTCATTCGTCGGAACTTTTTCATAATTCTTTCCAAGTCTTTAGAAATGATCGAGTGAATCGCATTGGCGGTGGTGTATTAATTGCATTAATCTGCGTCAGTCCCGTCCAATTTAATTGAATTTGCCACTTCTCCTTACGTTGAATTTATCGCTATTCGTGCGAATATGCCTGATAAACATCTATTTATAACCTTCTCCTATATTCCCCCAAATTCTGATATCTCCATTTACAAGAAACAAGCTGCCCTCATTTTTTGAAGTGGCCAAGCGGTCTAGACCCACCGATTTGGTCGTTGCATTGGATGACTTCAATTTGCCTCAAGTCAGTTGGTGTAACACTGATAATTCTGGCTGTTTGGTTTCTACTTCAACGTCTGATAGGGTTGTTGTGTTCTTTAGTGAATTGTTTGATCATAATTTGGGTCAATATAATCGTACCCCTAATTGTAATGGTAGACTGCTTGATCTCTGCTTTGCAAATTTTCCCGAGATTTACGTAAATCGTTGTCCACCTTTTAGTTTACCTGAGGATCCTTATCATCCATCAATATGCATTTCCTTTCATCATATGAATGATGGTGTGTTGAAATGCCTTAATATGCCAAATCAAACTTTTTTAAATAATTATTATGATTTTCATAAAATCAATATTGTATTACTAAAACATCGTCTTTCACATCTGACGCTTGATTTCTCAACCGGTAGTATTGAAAGCTTATTATCATCGTTATACAATACATTAAATCTAGCTATTGCTGCATCTGTTCCAATCAAGCAGTGTCGACCTCGAAGCAGGTGTCCCCCGTGGTTTAATACGACAATTAAATATCACAAGAATAGAAAAAACTTGCTATTCAAAAAATATTCGAAAAGTGGCTCTGCGCTCGGCTATGTTGCTTACTCGGTGACGAGGCATAGATTTAACTCCCTCAACCATCGTTATTACTGCAGATACCTTCAGTTCATTAAATCCTCTCTGTTTGCTAATTCTAAATACTATTTTAAATTTGTTAACTCAAAAAGAAAAATCTCTATAATCTCTCGCATGTGTATTTTAATGGCTCCGAGTCCTCGGATGATTTTTAAACTTCAAATCTCTTTGCGGAATACTTCCGACAGAACTTTTCAACTGCCAATTTTGATTT